>NC_088934.1:55082500-55112500 GCF_038396675.1 Hydra vulgaris
ATCAATTTTTTCATCTTGTCTATTCCAATTTTCTTTCAACAAGTTTAACCCATGTTTTCATTTGCTTATGTGACACTTTTATGAAAGTTGCAACACTTTGCAAATGGTTGAAAAATGAAACAGCATGAATACAGCCGCTGGTTGTTAAGAAGTTAAGAACATGACCATGTCACCGAACATGTACACGGTGGTCTGCATCTTTCGCAATCATTTGTTGCATTCCATTGTACTGACCATGATAGTTTGAAGTACCATCAGTGCTATCCGAAAAACAGCTTTGTAAATCAAAACCACGCTGCTCTAGTATCCAATTTATAAGATCAAATAATCATCGTCCAGTACCGTCGCAAAGTACATTAGTATTACTAATGTACTCTTCAAATTTAGCTAATCTTCTCCACCAACTTGTGCATGTATTAATGCTTATGTACTTTGTGAACTCAAAGCAATATCTCCTTGACATTGGAGTTGTACTGAAAAAAACTGTGTGATTAATTTGCACTTCTTTGTAAAATACTTTTCTCTGTCTGCAGTTTTTCTCTCGTTTATGTGCTAAAGATTTTGACATGATGGTATGCAGCCTAACTGATTGAATAAATTAAAAATGCCAGGTTGATTGAATATAATAAAAAATGACAAATTAATTTACAAATATAAAATTAAAATTAAAATCCAAACTAAAGTTATATTTTTTTGTTTGAAAGTAAAAAAAAGTTTTGAACTGTTTTGAACATTTCTAGAGTTGTTAAAATTTACTCAGTGCACAGTGGGCCAGATTTCACTTTTACTGAACAAAACTAATAACTCGTCATTTAATAAAAATTGAAGGACCATTTTTGCACAGTTTACTAATTTAAGAGTCGCAATTTCAATGGTGACGTTAGTTTTATTTTTGGGTTGCTATGCATATCTAAATTGCTTTGCAATCACATATTTTATTAACCATAATAAATATAAACTGGACAAAAAAAAAACTTTATTGGATTACTCCAATAAGTTCCCATAACCAAATTTTAATATTCTATCATAGATTTTCTAATATAGCTTCCTCTGCATTAGTAAATACTTGATTTACAGAATAATTGGTGGAAAAATTATCGCTTTTTGATATTCTATTATTTCTGAACATTTTTAATCCGTAGGCAAACGTACTTTTAGATAACCCAAATACACATGCAGCCTCTCTTGATTTCATTGTTTAATCAAAAACATTTTTTACTGCAGTTTTTAAATTTTCTTCGTTTATAAATCTATTATATTTCTTTTTATAATTGTGCACCATTTTTAAAATTTGTGTAATTTTGTTTGAAAAATAAGTTAACGTGCCCCATGAAAATTGTCCAATGCTGCCTCCACCATGATCTCAGGAAACGTTCCACATAATTTTTGTAAAGAATTTATATTTTTGTTGCTAAATTTATTATTTACATTGCAGAACATATCGCTTTCACTGAAAGTGTAAAAAAAATCATTGGGGAGTGTAAGTTTGATTGTAAATCCTAACGCCTAAAAATTAAAAAAATTAGAAAAACTATCAAAAATCATAAAACGTTTTTAGAGAAGCTCTCTAGCCGCCTTCGTGAAAAAAAAACCTGTTGCGCTTATGTGTGAAAATATTTCCAATGGACCTATATATTTAACTTTGTTGACAAGTTTGTATTTTTTGAATATTTTGCATTGTCCAAAACTTCCCCTGTCCTAAATACCTCCTCCCCTACATAAACAATAAAAATATTAACGCAACTTTTCAAATTTCTTTTATAAAAACATACTACTTAAAATAATATTCAATGACAGAGTTTTTTTAAGTTAAATAGTATAGTTAAATAGTAGTAATGCCGTTCAACCCTTATCATCAGTGTAATTTAAATTTTAACCCTCATTCTCCTAAATATCGAAATTGTTTAACGGGCATGTTAAAAAAGTCTCCGCTGGCATTTTTTGCATGCGTGCAGCAGTGGCTTGGCCACATACTGTTATAAGTAACAATAGTTAACAGTAGGAAATATTTGCGTCACGTGGAAATACTTTTATATGATCACACATCAAAATGATAACTGTCTCGTCTATCCAATTAAATAAAAAAAGTTTATTATGTAAATTATTGTGATTAATATATTTTACAATTTGTTAAAAAGTATTCTATAAATTCAATTACTTTTCTATAACTCAATTCAATTACCCTTCTATAACTCAATTCAATTACCATTCTATAACTCAATTCAATTACCCTTCTATAACTCAATTCAATTACCCTCTACAACTCAATTCAATTACCCATCTATAACTCAATTCAATTACCCATCTATAAATCAATTCATTTACCCTTCTATAACTTAATTTAATTACCCTCTAGAACTCAATTCAATTACCCTTCTATAACTCAATTAAGTTACCCTTCTATAACTCCTGTTAGATTTAAATGATTATTCTAGAATTTGTAAAAAAATTCAAATAACGAAAAATACCAAAACAAAGTTGTGAGACAAAAAAAACTTGAGTTCCAAAAAAATTTAGAAAATTATTTCTTTTGGAGAATAAAAAATTCTAATTGTATTATATTTAGATTAATTATAATTTTATTAACTTATATATGCGCAGTGGTAGCGCACTTTCCCCCGGATCAAATGTTCCGTTGTTCAAACGCCACCTCTGGGCTAGTTTTGTGACATCGGTTAGGAAGGAGGCGTGAACTTCTTATTAAATGGTCATTCGCGGTGCTCTGTGATAAGACCGTTGGGACTTCTTGGGGCATCTAAATAAAATTTAAAAAAAAATTAAAAATTGTAAGGAGTCGCGATTGCTAGTAAGCAATCGCTGCTCCTTACAATTTTTTTTATTTTTTGAGCTATGTTATGAATGTTAACATTCTCAAATTCAAGCTATAAATGATTTATGATATAACCTACAACACAAAGAAATCTTGTTTTACTTTACAAGGTTCATGTTAGTGTATCTAGAGATGTGGCTAGGTACCCCTATATGGGGGGGGGGCAAATTTTTGGGCCCATATGCAAATTTAGGGACCCTTTTTGCAAATTTTCGGTTTTTTTTTTTATGGTAATACCTTGTGGAAAAGTTTTTAAAATTTTGAGGCTCTATTGGCTGGTTTTGGGAGAAAGGGGGGCTCCGACCTACTAGAAACCAGCACTGAGTATATTACATATTGCATTTTTACAAAAACATTAATTTTGAAGTCAAAGTTTTTAAACAAATAAATAAAAAATAAATAAAAAGCTACTATTAAACAAAACTTGCATATCTATTAAAATATTTTCAAACAAAAGACATTAACTACAAAAATATTTCCAAAAAGTTAGTGTTTTACGGGTAATAAAATGTTTACTGAAGCTAAAATGTAGGTTTATCTTATATATATATATATATATATATATATATATATATATATATATATATATATATATATATATATATATATATATTTATGTATGTATGTATATATATGTATATATATGTATATATATATATATGTATATATATGTATATATATATATATATACATACCGTTGGAATAAATTAGCGCATGATGTAAATAACGGACCTACAGTAAACTCTTTTAAAAGTATTTTTATGATGCTAATTCGCTGCAGCCAAATATCAATCGTTGACATATGAAAGCCTGGTGTTACTTTCCTTTATCAATATTAAACATTCATTTGTGGCAGGATAGCTTAGTTAGTTAGAGCATCAATCGAAAAAGTTAAATGTGCTGATGTGCGGTACAAGCTTAAATCCTGCCACCGCCAACTCAGCGCTTTAGTAGTACTATGTACGCAAAAATATTGGTCAATAACAGACGCTTCTTTAAATTAGTCTTAATGACTATTTGTTGCTGTCCCTATGCTAAGCTAACAATATCTCCGGATATAAGAGCATTGTATATAAAAGTATAGTCTAAAAATTCAAATTTAAAAAAAAATTGATCATTGTAATAAATAAAAATGTAAAATCTCTTAGTTGTCAGCTGCAGTACCACTAGATGGAAGATCTTGCTTTGCATGCTTTCGGACACCAAACTCTCAGTTTGGTTTTATGCTATAAAACTAATAGCACCACGATCACGGGAAAATACTGCTGCCCAGAAAAATAAGTTCTATAGAATTTCTATAAACTTTTGAAACATATTACTTATGAAAATTCTATAGAACTTCTATAGAATGACTATTAATTTCTATAGAACTTGCTTTAAATCGTTTTTTTTATATTAATAAACTTGTCGAAAAATGTTCTATAGGAATTTCTATAGAATTTAAAAGAGATTTCATAGAAGTTCTGTAGAATTTCTATAGGCCATACCCAGGAAAAAAGGTTCTATAGAATTTCTATAAACATATGGTCTATAGAAATTCTATAGAATTCTATAAAATTTCTATAGAATGTCTATTAATTTCTATAGAAATTGCTATAAAACTTTATTTACTATAAAATAAAATGTAGAAAAAAAAGTTCTATTGGAATTTCTATAGAAATTAACAGAGATTAGATAGAAATTTTATAGAATTCTATAGAATTTCTATAGACCATATGTCCCAAAAGTATATAGAAATTCTATAAAACTTTTTTTCCTGGATAAGTTTCAAAAGTTTATAGAAATTAAATAGAACATTTTTTCCAGGGGGCTCTAAAGCCGTTGCATTACCTTTGACTAAACATTAACTCGTGATGATCATATGACTTGTCTTATTGATGAAAGAGAATTTTTTGCAAAGCAAATGATGATAACAAAATCGTAATCAATCTGAATATGCAGTTTTTTTCCAATGAGTTCTCCGAACATAACCTTAAATATTTTATTTATAAATAATTATTATATATATATATATATATATATATATGAATATATATATATATATATATATATATATATATATATATATATATATATATATATATATATATATATATATATATATATATATATATATATATGTATATATATATAAGTGTTCTTTTTATCTTAAGTGCTTACTGTACATTCAATATTTGGCGTTCAACCTTCTGCAGATATGCTCTTTATGCGAGAAAAAGAACTTTCGAAAATTCATCAATATTTTAACGAATTACAAGGTAATAGAAAATCAACTTTAGTATTATACGGAATGTCTGGTGCCGGTAAGACACAACTTACTAGAAAATATTGTGAAATTCATCATGACTCTTATGAACATATTGTTTGGATAGATGCAGGATTTGGAAAGTTACATACTTCAATGATTAATCTTTATGAACTATTAGGATTCGTTGTTCAAGATTCTCAAGGCAATTCTTTAAATATAGAGGTGATTGTTGAGAAAATTCACAACTATTATAAAAATGAAAAAACTCTGTATATTTTAGACAATGTCGACGATGAAAGCGTTCGAGATTTGGAAATGTTCATTTCAAAGAAACCAAATTCATTTACATTAATCACAACTCAATGGAGAGTGTGGTCAAATAAAGTAAATCAAATGTTAATCGATGTTTTTTCTTCTGAAGATGCATTCAAGTACGTAAAAAATAACGAAAAAGAAAACACCGACGAAAATATAAAAAACCTAATTAAAGAACTTAGTTATCATCCATTCGCTATTACTCAAGCAATAAAGTATATGAAGATGCATAAAATTTCCATAGAAAAATACATAGATCGATATAAATCAAAACCCTTAGAAATATTTGGTGATGATAACTTTCCAACAGAAGAGGAATCAATGTCTGCAATAAAAGCAATCAATTTAGTGTTAATAAAATTAGAAAAAAAAAATATTATTCCATTAAAATTACTCAACTGTTTATCTTATTGTAATGGTCAAAACATAAATAAACAATTTATAATTCATATCTTAAAACAAATGTCAATAAATGAAGAATATTTAATAGATGAAGCCGTTAGATTACTATTAAGTTATTCTTTACTAGATCGCTTGGATGATGAAAAATATTCAATGCACGAACTGACACAGTTGTCGTGTAGATATTTTCAAAAAAAAAACTCAACTACAAATGATTATTTTGATCTAATCGAAAAATATTTTCAGTTTGGATTGAACGAAGTAAATGATCACGTTGATTACGGAAAACATTTTGTTTTTCATTTTCTTTACATGTTTCGTATTAACAAAAAAAGAATGTCGAAAACCTTCCATCAGATGACGACATCCATTAAAACTCTATTAGTATGTAAAGGTTTATGTCAAGAAACAATTGAAATATTAAAAGCTATTCAAGAATTTAATGCAGAAACATATCAAGAGAATAATAAATTCACATTTGAAACAAAACATAATATCGCAAGCTGCTTCAACGATATGGGAAAATATAACGAAGCTTTAGAAATTTATTATTCTCTTGATAAAATACGTACTGAAATTTTAGGTATCAACCATCCAGATACAATGTCAACAAAAAGTAATATCGCAAACTGTTTGAACGATATGGGAAAATATAACGAAGCTTTAGAAATTTATTATTCTCTTGATAAAATACGTACTGAAATTTTAGGTATCAACCATCCAGATACAATGTCAACAAAAAGTAATATCGCAAACTGTTTGAACGATATGGGAAAATATAACGAAGCTTTAGAAATTTATTATTCTGTTGATAAAATACGTACTGAAGTTTTAGGTATCAACCATCCAGATACAATGTCAACAAAAAGTAATATCGCAAACTGTTTGAACGATATGGGAAAATATAACGAAGCTTTAGAAATTTATTATTCTGTTGATAAAATACGAACTGAAATTTTAGGTATCAACCATCCAGATACAATGTCAACAAAAAGTAATATCGCAAACTGTTTGAACGATATGGAAAAATATAACGAAGCTTTAGAAATTTATTATTCTGTTGATAAAATACGTACTGAAGTTTTAGGTATCAACCATCCAGATACAATGTCAACAAAATGTAATATCGCAAACTGTTTGAACGATATGGGAAAATATAAAGAAGCTTTAGAAATTTATTATTCTGTTGATAAAATACGTACTGAAGTTTTAGGTATCAACCATCCAGATACAATGTCAACAAAATGTAATATCGCAAACTGTTTGAACGATATGGGAAAATATAACGAAGCTTTAGAAATTTATTATTCTGTTGATAAAATACGTACTGAAGATTTAGGTATCAACCATCCAGATACAATTTCAACAAAAAGTAATATCGCAAACTGTTTGAACGATATGGGAAAATATAACGAAGCTTTAGAAATTTATTATTCTGTTGATAAAATACGTACTGAAGTTTTAGGTATCAACCATCCAGATACAATGTCAACAAAATGTAATATCGCAAACTGTTTGAACGATATGGGAAAATATAACGAAGCTTTAGAAATTTATTATTCTGTTGATAAAATACGTACTGAAGTTTTAGGTATCAACCATCCAGATACAATGTCAACAAAATGTAATATCGCAAACTGTTTGAACGATATGGGAAAATATAACGAAGCTTTAGAAATTTATTATTCTGTTGATAAAATACGTACTGAAGTTTTAGGTATCAACCATCCAGATACCATGTCAACAAAATGTAATATCGCAAACTGTTTGAACGATATGGGAAAATATAACGAAGCTTTAGAAATTTATTATTCTGTTGATAAAATACGTACTGAAGTTTTAGGTATCAACCATCCAGATACCATGTCAACAAAATGTAATATCGCAAACTGTTTGAACGATATGGGAAAATATAACGAAGCTTTAGAAATTTATTATTCTGTTGATAAAATACGAACTGAAATTTTAGGTATCAACCATCCAGATACAATGTCAACAAAAAGTAATATCGCAAACTGTTTGAACGATATGGGAAAATATAACGAAGCTTTAGAAATTTATTATTCTGTTGATAAAATACGTACTGAAGTTTTAGGTATCAACCATCCAGATACAATGTCAACAAAATGTAATATCGCAAACTGTTTGAACGATATGGGAAAATATAACGAAGCTTTAGAAATTTATTATTCTGTTGATAAAATACGTACTGAAGTTTTAGGTATCAACCATCCAGATACAATGTCAACAAAAAGTAATATCGCAAACTGTTTGAACGATATGGGAAAATATAACGAAGCTTTAGAAATTTATTATTCTGTTGATAAAATACGTACTGAAGTTTTAGGTATCAACCATCCAGATACAATGTCAACAAAATGTAATATCGCAAACTGTTTGAACGATATGGGAAAATATAAAGAAGCTTTAGAAATTTATTATTCTGTTGATAAAATACGTACTGAAGTTTTAGGTATCAACCATCCAGATACAATGTCAACAAAATGTAATATCGCAAACTGTTTGAACGATATGGGAAAATATAACGAAGCTTTAGAAATTTATTATTCTGTTGATAAAATACGTACTGAAGTTTTAGGTATCAACCATCCAGATACCATGTCAACAAAATGTAATATCGCAAACTGTTTGAACGATATGGGAAAATATAACGAAGCTTTAGAAATTTATTATTCTGTTGATAAAATACGTACTGAAGTTTTAGGTATCAACCATCCAGATACAATGTCAACAAAATGTAATATCGCAAACTGTTTGAACGATATGGGAAAATACAACGAAGCTTTAGAAATTTCATATTGATAAAATACGTACTGAAATTTTAGCTATCAACCATCCAGATACAATGTCAACAAAAAGTAATATCGCAAACTGTTTGAACGATATGGAAAAATATAACGAAGCTTTAGAAATTCATTATTCTGTTGATAAAATACGATCTGAAATTTTAGGTATCAACCATCCTGCTACAATGTCAACAAAAGATAGTATCGCAAACTGTTTGAACGTTATGGGAAAATATAACGAAGCTTCAGAAATTTATTATTCTGTTGATAAAATACTTACTGAAATTTTAGATATCAACCATTTTGCCACAATGAGAACAAATCATAATATCGCAACCTGTTTGAACGATTTGGGAAAATATAACGAAGCTTTAGAAATTTATTATTCTGTTTATAAAATACAAACTGAATTTTTAGGTATCAACCATCCAGATACAATGAGAACAAAAAATAATACCGCAGGTTGTTTAATAAGACTTTTATTCAATAATTTATTGCAATAGGGTAATTAAATGTTTTAAACAAGCTCTTAATTTTATTGGTTATTATTTTAATTAGTTAGTAAATATAATATATATATATATATATATATATATATATATATATATATATATATATATATAAATATATATATATATATATATATATATATATATATATATATATATATATATATATATATATATATATATATATATATATATGTATATATATATATATATATATATATTTATATATATATATATTTATATATAATTATATATATTTATATATAATTATATATATTTATATATATATATATATATATATATATATTTTCTGTAATTCACGTCCCCAAGGCCAAGAAGGTCACTGCAGACGAGGAGGCTACTTGTGATTATAACCCTCTCCCAACTCTATAACTCCGAAACACGAACATAGACGAACAAGGCCGCTGCGCGGGGAAACAAGTTGAGCGCGATACTACCATGTGGTGGGAGCAGGCCCGCCGAGAGCCATAAATTTTAGACGCTGCAAGAGATATTTTTGGGCCCTTTACCCATAATTCTAATATTTTAAACTATTACTGTATGCTTTTGCTGAATCAATTGTGGTTTAATTCCACATTGGTTTTTGAAATCTGCAATTGTTCACAATGAGGATGCAATCTTGCATTACAGTTTTATTTCTAGCTACAATTATTTCATTTACTAAAGAATATTAATTTAAAGAATAATTATTAACCGTTTTGAATTATTGTTTTTTTTTTTTTATGTAATTAGTTTTTCTTTCATTATTGGATTAGAGGATATTTCTGAAATAAAAATTCAGACTATTTGTTAAGTTTCAACCATGTTTAATAATACAATAATCAATCTCAACAAATATACAAGTACTAATAAAAACAGAATTTTAACAAATAGTTTATTCCAAGAATGGTTCATTTACAAAACAAAGGTGCTTTTCTTGCTTTTTTTGAAGCGAAATTTCGAATAATTTTGTCAAAATCAATTGACCTAGATATTGAAGATTCGAGACTCGACATTGCCAAATCCACTAACCGTCCTTGAAGCATTGCAGTTCTTAAAAAGTTTTTAATCAGTTTTAGTTTGCTGAATGAGCTTTCGGCGGATGCAACTGTAGCAGGAATTGTTAAGAATATTCTCAAGCATACACAAATATTTGGACATAGGCCATGTAAATTAGTTCGACTAATCGAATTTAGGAGTTTAAAGGGGCTTAATTGATTTGATCCAAAATTTGCATAATGTATAGATTTTAACTGTTTTATTTCTATTACAATATCTTCGCTAACATCTGCTGAATACTCTTCACTTAATAATTTTGCTTTCATTTTCAATGTATCCAAATCAATATTGAGATAATTTCACATGAAGCTAAACTTATCTGAAATGCTCTGTGCTGCTTTGAATCTTACAGTAAGGCCACCAATAACACTATCTAATACCACATAGAAAATAAATCTTCTAAAGCATGATTCCTCCACGGTCTCATCTTCATTTAAATCTGTAAACCCTTGATCCTCTGGCTCGCCAACAACTCTGGCTCTTTTGCGATTTGCACCACCACGTCCTCTTGATAGTTTGACTTCTATATCCAAATTCATTGCAACATTCTTTGATTCTGACCAGATATCTTTCCATTTATCCCGAAGCTCAAGAAGTTGTCTCAGTAAGTGGTTTATGCTGTCCACTTCCACATCTAAAGTTGCATTTCTTGCTTGAACAACTTTGTTGCAAAAATCAATCGGAACAAGAATTTTGTACCATATTGATGACATTATTATGCAGGAAAATGAATTAATATAAGGCACCTTCTACTTCAGTTCTTGTTTTAGAAGTCAAATTTAATTCTAAAAGCTCTTCCAATGACAATTTAATCCCAGAAAGTTGTGCTGCAAAAGGTTTGACACTTTCAACACGATCTGACCACCTTGTATGTGACATTCCTTTTAGTGAGCAATTGATGTGTTTAGATAATATCTCCCATCGTTTTGGACTTGAGCTGAACAAATTATATACTGTTCGAATCGTTCCAATAAATGTTACAGCTTCAGGAATACATTCTGCCGCATCGTTTCCTACAAGATTAAGTGTGTGACATCCACAAGGGGAAAATAGTGCTAATGGACATAACTGAAGTATTTTGGCTTGCACATCATTGTATTTTCCAGCCATATTTGATCCATTGTCATATGCTTGTGCCCTGCAATCTGAGAGAGGAATGGAGTTATGTTGAAATGTTTCCACTACCATTTGAGATAATTCATCCCCAGTTTTATTGTTGCAATCTACATATGTTAGAAATCGTTCAACAATTTCATATTGCCAATCTTTTAATATTACAGATCGTAATATGAATGTTGTTTGCTCTGTATGTGACGAATCTCGTGTTGCATCGACCATTATTGATAAATACTTAGCAGATCTTCTTTCTTGTAAAATATGCTGTCGCACCAATTCTGAGCATTCTGCAATGACTTCATTTTGAGTATCAGCTGATAGATAATGAACTTGAAGTCTTTTGCCTTTTCGCTGAGATTCTTCCACTGATAATACATGCTCTTTAAGTATAGGGTCCTAATGTGAAAGTAACTCTATAAGACCCAAAAAGTTGCCATTATCTACATCTCCAATTCGCTGGGAGGATCCCCGAAAAGCCAATCCACGTTCACCCAAAAATAGGATAACATCTAATATTCTTTTAATAATATTGGACCATTTCGTTGATTGCAATTTAATCGAGCTTTCCAAGTAAGTTTCAATACCCTTTCCAAATAAAAAACGTCTTTCTAATTCTCGCCAAGCTAGCTAACATTCTCTGTGGACATTACTCCTCTCATGCTCTGGAATCCTGTTACACAACTTTCGCCATTTACCAGTTGCTGCATATCCACCTGGTGAAGCCAATACTGATCGCGAACTTAAATTTCTCTCAGTAATAGAGCTTTTGGAAATATTACCAGAAAATAATCGACATGGAAAGCAAAATAATGCCTGTTTATGTTGACTCCAAACCAGCCAGTCTCTTTTATGAACTTTACCGTTGACATTCTTAAAATTTAAAATTGTCTGAGGAAAAGCCTGATTGTTAATATCTTTGGGCAATATGTTAGGAAAATCGACATGGTCATTTGTGACATACTTTTCTATCTCAGATTGAGAGGGAATTTCACTCAAAAGATTACCAATATCAAGTAGGACCTGACCACAATTAGAAGCAGAAAGGCTTACAGTCTCAATCCCATTTGAATCATCTTCATTATCTTCAAACGTTTCAATTTTTTCCCCATCAAAACAGTCAGTTAAAGCATCGCTTATTTTATCTACATCATTTGCTTTAGAAACAGTGTCTTCTTGTTCATTATCATTGAGATTTGATGCAGTGACTCCAACGTCAAAAAGCGTCCGCATACCCTTTTTTTCATTCATAATATGTTTTTGTCTTTCTTTCCTTTTTTGACATCCTGACTTGTGAAGAGGCAGCATCGTTTATGATAAAATTGTAAAAATGTCATGCTATTAAATACAAAATATAAAGAAGAATAGAGTATTCCAAAAATTTGCAATTAATTATAAGACTTTATAATATTGCTTTACAGGTTATATTTTAATTTAAGTCAATTATAATTATTACCTAATTTAATCAAGGTTTTGATTAACTATTATAAATAAAAATCGTTACCGTTAGCAATATCAAAAAGCAGTAACACTACACAATATTGGAAGAAAATAATTATTAGCAAAACCTTGAATGTACTTTTAAATTGAAAAGGAGAAATGACTAAAATTTATCAGCTGCACATTGAACTTATAGGAACAATAGGAATGAATTTGAAAAAGAGAAAAGACCCGACTGAAAAATTCTAAAGAGAATCTAACTAGAATTCTAAATTCTAAATAGAATAGAAAAGAATTCTAAATTCTAAATAGAAATTGTAAGTTACAATTAATAATGGGAAAATAACGAGAATAAATAGAGGTTAGTATGGAGACATTTCAACCTAGATTCGAGCTAGATTGCTGCAGACAGAAACTAGTTAGTTTCTAGCTGTCAAGCTCTAGTTAGATTCTCTTTAGAATTTTTCAGTGGGACCAAAATATGGCGATCTTATAAGTGTATAAATATCTTTTTCTAAATGTGCAAAATATGTGTTTTATAAGTATGTCACTAATAAATTTTTGTAATCATTATTGAAATTATATGAAAAAAAAATTGTTCTATGGGCCCTGGAGCCGTGCACCGCCTGTACCCCCCTTTCAGTGGGCCTGGGTGGGAGTTGAACTCGCGATATATATATATATATATATATATATATATATATATATATATATATATATATATATATATATATATATATATATATATATATATATATATATATATATATATCGGGTTATATATATATATCTATATCTATCTATATATATATATATATATATATAATTGATTTTTTGACGAGATTAAAAAAAAAAATATATATATATATATATATTTATATATATATATATAATTGATTTTTTGACGAGATTAAAAAAATAACTACATGATTTTTACTACTAAAAGTTTCATGCGTTTAGCAATCCATCAAGTAAAAAAAACATTGTTTTTTTCGTTAAAAAATATACTCAATAAACATCGTGGCGTTCAAAAACTTAATAAACCTTATAAAGTTTAAAAAAGTACACAGCGAATTTCAGAATAAATCAAAAAGAAGCATATTAAATATAAAAAGCAACCCGAACGTTTTATTATTCGCAGACAAAACAAATAATATTTATCAAATTTCCACTCAGGAACACATTAAACTTCTCAACGAAAACATCACAAAAGCGTATAAAAAAGCCCCACAGAAACTCGAAAAGTCTATTAACCTCGAAGCTAAAAATATTGCAAAAACACTCAACTTAAGCAAACGAATAAAAATAATCGCAAAGTCTTAAGCTTTTATTACACTTAAAGACCACAAAGACTCGTTTCAAAGCAATAAAAACTGCCGTCTATTGAACCCTGCCAAAAGTGAGCTTGGTCACATAAGCAAAAAATACATTGATACTATAAATAAAAAAGTTAGAACTGTATTAAGTTTAAACCAATGGAAAAATATCACTGATGCAATCAAAATTTTAAAAACGAAACATGAAGAAAAACTTAGCACACGACTGCTTTGATGTCACAATGGGTTGTTTTGACGGTGCAGAAGTTTGTGAACTGGTGGGGCTATATATATTAGACTCACTATATAAAATGATAAATAAAGAAGACGTTGGACTATATCATGACAATGGTCTGATGATACTTCGTAAAAAAACTGGATCACAAATTGATAGAATACGAAAAAACATAATTAAAGTTATAAAAACGATCGGTTTTAAAATAGAGATCCAAACAAACCTACCCGCAGTCAACTTCTTAGATGTATCCTTTAACTTAGAAAAAAGCTCCTACCAACCTTTTAAAAAACCAAATGATTATCTACGTTACATCCACTCTGAATCCAACCACCCTCCGCAAATAATAAAGCAAATCCCCATCTCTATCAACAACAGATTATCACAAAATTCCTCGAATGAAAAAACATTTAATTTATCTATACCAGAATAAGAAGATGAACCAAAAAGAAATGGCTTCACTAATTTTAATTTAAAGTATAACCCCCAAAAAAGAGAAAAAAAGACAAGAAAAAGAACTGTAATATGGTTTAACCCCCCCTTACAGTAAAAGCGTCTCGACCAATGTCGGACATATCTTCCTAAACTTAATCGACAAACACTTTCCAACATCCCACCCCCTAAGTAAACTATTCAAATGAAACTCCATCAAAGTGAGTTACAGCTGCACAAAAAATATCAAAAGTATAATAAAAAGCCACAACAAGAAAATTAGTTCAGAAAGACCAAAAGAATACCCACCCTGCAATTTTATAAAGAAAGAAAACTGCCCTATAATAGGAAAATGTAGAGCCTCTAATGTTATTTATAAATGTATAGTATCCCTCCCTAACACCCCAGAAAAAGTATATATTGGCCTAGCAGAAGGTGAATGGAAGAAAAGATGGGCTAACCACAAACACTCATTCACAAATAAAAAGATGAAAAATTCAACCACCCTTTCAAAGTATATATGGCAGATAAAAGAAAACTTAAAAATAACACCAAAATTAACTTGGTCAATAATTAAACAAGTCCCCGCCTACAGCAACGTAACAAAAAAATGTTTGCTTTGCCTTCATGAAAAAATTTGGATAATATCATACGAAGGAAAGCAAAAATAATTAAATAAAAAAACAGAAATTATTGCTAAGTGCCGTCACGAAAACAAGTTCTTGCTTGACAACCACGAGCCCAAAAATTAAAAAACCAAACCACCCTCGCAAATAGTTATAGTTTTATAATTGTTTTTGAACGCCACGATGTTTATTGAGTATATTTTTTAACGAAAAAAACAATGAATTTTTTACCTAATGATTGCTATACGCATAAAACTTTTAGTAGTAAAAGTCATGTAGTTATTTTTTTAACCTCGTCAAAAAATCAATTATATAGCTCTGATATCATTCATCGAGCACTCTTGCTGAATATATGCTCACAGCAAAATTAAATTTTTTTATGCATATATATATATATATATATATATATATATATATATATATATATATATATCATTTATATATATATCATCAGTCAGATCAGGTTATCCTGCTACTGGTAACATGTAACCCAGAACAATCTGCTTCATGTCCTGCTGCCTTGAAGGATACGCCTTTTTAGGCAAAGGCTAGGAGATGTCAACTCCGATTTAAAACACCCCCTGCCTTGGGGCTCTTGGTTGAGTAAAGGCTAGGGATGGTGTCTCGAAAAAAATACTCATCTTGGGCAGATGTTAAATGCACCCAGCTGCTGTCTTGTAGAAGGCCTCCTAGGCAAAGACTTAAGGGGTAAACAGATTCTATCTGTTGACCAGCCTCGCACCCCTTCTTCATCTATTAGGCTGGCGCAGATGTATTTTAATACATTGGTTCCAGTTTAGGATGTTGAATGCTAGATCTTCTTGACTCAATGCATGGGTTTTGCTTGTGTCTCTGTTTTTGTGACTAGGCAACTCATTCTATTATCTCCTAATGAGGGTAAAGCTCTAAAACTCAGTTTTATGGTTCTTAGGCCGGCTGGTAGTCAGGTTTCCCGAACTCTATGACAGCTATCAGAGAGGCTGATTCCATCAACAGCTGAAAAATATCAAATTATTAACAGTGCCATGTTGCGCATGGATGGTGTCCCTGTTTATCCTTTTGGTGTGCATTGTGGAGGCCACATTTGGAGCCCTTTGTTACGGCTTAGGGTTTATTAGTAGTAATGAGGCAATTGCTTGGGCTATTAAACGGTTTTCTGAGTACTATCTATGCTTTAAGTCAAGTTCTTCAATCTAATTTAAAAATGAATAAAGTACCAAAAACTATAAAACACAAAAAACCATCATCATCACCAAGTTCTCTAAACCTATCATTCACTAATATTCGTGATCTTTGAAGTAACTTTTCTTCTATTGAGTCTTATCTCTTGCAAAGTTCACCAGACCTACTTTTTCTTCATAAGACTAATTTGAGTTCGGCTGTCTCATCTTGTGATCTTAGTGTTGATGGTTAACTTCCTCTAATTCGTAAAGACTCCAATAGTCACATGCTTGGCCTTGGCATTTAAATTCGTAAGAATTCACCCATTTGTCGTGAAACTAGGTTTGCATCCACAGACTATTCTTTTATGTGCTTTCGTTTAGCACCAATTCACTCTGTTGCCTTTCTCTTTGTTCTATATCGCTCTCCTTCATCTCAAGACTGCACACTTTTTGACGTCATTTCTGATCATATTGACCAAGCCCTCTCTCTTTATCCATCAGCTAATATAGTTGTTGTCGGTGACTTTTATGCTCACCACTCTGAATGGCTTGGCTCTAGTGTCAGTGATTCGGCAGGCATTAAAGCCCACAACTTTTGCCTTTCTCAATCCCTAACTCAAATAGTAAACATTCCAACCCGCTTTCCAGACAACCCGAATCATTTACCTTCTCTACTCGACTTTTGTCTTGTTTCTGATCCTAGTCAGTGCTCAGTTTCTCCACATTCAACCTTAGGTTCTTCTGATCACAGTTTGATCTCTCTAAAACTAAGATCTCATACTTCTTCATCACCTGAATCCCCCTATTATCGAACCTCTTACAACTACAGTAAAGCTGACTGGGATTCTTCCCGTGATTTTCTTCGTGATGGCCCTTGGGTAGAAATCTATAGTCTTCCTGTCGACAAATGTGCTTCTTATATAACTTCGTGGATTCAGACTGGCATGGAATCTTTTATTCCCTCTCGACGATTCCAGGTCAAGCCTCACTCTCCTCCATGGTTTTCTTCACACTGCGCTGCTGCGATTGCCAATCGAAACCGTTACTTCCATATTTATCAGCAAAACAATTCTCCAAAAAACAGACGTCTGTTTATTACTGCTAGAAACAATTGTAAAAAGGTTTTGTTTGACGCCAAAATCTCGTATCTCATCTCTGAAATTAGGCTCTCGTGACTTCTGAAGAATCTTTAATAATATCAATAATAAGGGCAAATCTATAATTCCACCTCTCTTGTATGGTTCAGACTTTGTCACCTCACCTAAAGACAAAGCCGAATTGTTTGCTAAAAACTTTTCATCAATATTATCTCTTGATTCCACTAGTTGCGTTCTGCCTGATATTGCCAACAAACAGGTTAATCCATTGCTTGACATTCATATCACTCCAGCATCTGTATCTAAAGTGATTTCCGGCCTAGACTCTTTTACAGCTTGTGGCCCGGATAACATACCTGTTTTTGTCTTGCAGAAGTGTTCTCTGGATCTGTCGTCTATACTCTTTAAACTATTTAACATGTGCTTATCAGAGTCTTGCTTTCCAGCCTGCTGGAAAGCGGCATCTGTTTTTCTTATCTTCAAAAATTCTGGAGAGCAATCTGATTCGTCTAACTACCGTCTCATAAGTCTTCTTCCTATCGTAAGCAAGGTTTTTGAATCTTTAATTAACAAACACTTAATTTCTCATCTTAAATCTAATAACTTACTTTCTGACCATCAATATGGATTTCGATCTTCTCGTTCTACAGCTGATTTGCTAACAGTAAAAACTGACAGGTTTTATCGTGGATTAGATAAAGGTGGAGAGGTTAAGGCCATCGCTCTTGACATTTCAAAAGCTTTTGATAAAGTTTGGCATGCTGGTCATCTCCATAAGCTTTCTTCTTATGATGTATCCGGCAACATCTTTAAGATCATTGAATCCTTCCTTTTCAATCGTAGCATAAATGTTGTCCTCGATGGACAACACTATTTTTCTTATTCTGTAACTTCAGGGGTTCCTCAAGGTTTAACCCTTGGCCCTATACTCTTTTTAATTTACATAAATGATCTTCCAGATATTCTCACTTCTAAGGTGGCATTGTTTGCTGATGATACTACCATTTATTCTTGTCGTGATAAGAAACCATCACCCTCTGATTGCTTGGAGGGGGCATTTGAGCTTGAAAAAGATCTCACTTCTGCTACAGCATGGGGCTCACAGTGGCTGGTGAACTTTAATTCAGATAAAACTCAATATTTTTCAGCCAATCGTTATCGCAATAATTTAGATCTTCCTTTACTTATAAAAAGGTGATGTACTCGATGAGTCATCCACTCTTTATCTTTTAGGATTAACTCTTACTTCCAATCTTTCTTGGAAACCATATATCAAATCAGTTGCAAAATTAGCATCTGCTAAGGTTGCATCTCTTTATTGAGCTTGTCACTTTCTTACTTCGGATTCTATTCTCTATCTCTATAAATCTCAAATCCGGCCTTTTATGGAATACTGTTGCCATATCTGGGGCGGTTCTTCTAATGATGCCCTTTCTCTTTTAGGCAAGGTGCAAAAACGCATTGTAAACATAGTTGGACCTGCTCTTGCAGCCAACCTCCAACCATTATCACATCGTCGTAATGTTGCTTCTCTTTCTCTTTTCTACAAATTCTATAATGGACACTGCTCTAAAGAGCTAGCATCTCTTGTGCCATCTACTATAATTCATTCTCGTGTTACTCGTCATTCAATTAAGTGTCATCCTTTTTCTGTGACTGTTCCTAAGTGCTCCAAAAACGCTTATTCGTCTAGTTTTTTTCCTTGAACATCAGCTCTTTGGAATTCGCTTCCTTCATCTTGTTTTCCTGATTCATATAATTTGCAATCTTTTAAGTCGTCCGTCAATCGTTATCTTGCTCTACAATCTTCATCCTTTCTCTTTCAGTAACTTGCAACTTTAATTAGTGGCTGCTTGCAGCCTTGTTGGAAGCGAAGATGTATAAAAAAAAAAAATATGTATATATATATATATATATATATATATATATATATATATATATATATATATATATATATATATATATATATATACTTATATATATAAGCTTAGCTTATGGTTTAAATTATTAAAGTAATAAGTATTGTACTCGCTTTAGGGATTGAAAGCAGTTTTTCAATAGTTTGGAATGTTTAATTAAAGTATTAAGCATTGGCAGCTCTCATGATAATAAACCCCTTATTTTATATGATGATGATTTTAGTTTCATTAAAGTTTACAATATACAAATTAAACGATAAATAGCATGTAGATAAATTAGTTAACAAAAACTTTTTTTTTAGTTTTTGTCATGGTTTACTTTGTATTATAAATATTGTTTAATGCCATATGAAAATAATTTCTGAAATAAATTACGCGCGTAAAATCTTTGAGAATCTGGGTGAGGATTCACAACTTTTGCGTAACTTTTGCGTAGCTGAGTAAAAGTTACGAAAAGCTTACGCAAAATATTTTTTGCGTAACTATTTGGTATTCACAACTTTTTCGCAGCATTTGCGTAAAGTTAAGGTTGCGCATGAGTTACGCAAAACTTAGGCAAAAACTTTCGCAAAAACTTACCCAAATTTTAAGGCAAATATTTAATAACTATTTGTATAAAGGAAGTAGTTATTATTGCTAATTTTTTTTTTTATTAAGGCACACAGGGCAATGTGACCAAACAGTGAATGTATTTTTTAAAGACAGGGCTTAAATTTATTTACAATTATTTTTTTGTTGTTGTTGTTGCTATATTTAAAAATGTAGCAAAACTATATAGCAGCTATATAAAAAATTTTTATATGGGGTGGAGGTGTTTGAAAGTGTCACCAAATATCACATGGGAGAGGGGGTGGTTAGCCACAGTGTGACATGACAAAAATTTTAAAATTTAAGTTCTAATCACAGCGGAATAGTAAACCTTTAGCATAAAAGTACAAACTCAAAGATATATTTGTTTAAAAATTATGTCACGTCACAAATAGGGCGAGAGAGATTGTTTAAAATGTTATATATACAAAGAAGGGAGTCTAAAAACAGCAAAAAAGTGTTTTGTTGTATTTGAATAGCACCATATAGCATATACGTGTAATTACTTTTAAAAGTAATAGCATATATTGCATAAACATTCTTTCCATCTATTTTAAGTATCTATTGGCGAAATAATCAAAATAATTAATAATTGGATTAAAAATGGAACAAATAGGAGTCGGTTGGTTTTTTAAAAGAGATATCGATTATTAACAAAATGCTACACATCAATTATTTTAAATATAAACATAACAAGAACTCATTAAGAAATAATTCGGGCATATTTATTCAAATCCAAATGGGTAATATAAATTGTATTATCCTGGGCTTATATAAGATATTTCTTCGGCTTTCTGTATGATACCATCATTGAATTTCCATTAGTTTTATCTAACCCTAACTCTAAACCTGCAGCGAATCTTATTTGTAAACATTACTGGCTAAATAAACTAGCTAAAATATACAGAAAAGCATTTGAAGCATTTGAAATTTGCGATTTGAAATTTGCGAAATTTGAAATAGCATTTGAAAGAACTTTTTTTTCTATTTTTCATACAAAAAGAAAAAGAAAAAGCGACATGAAATCAATACTTTGAGGCATTTTTTTGGCGCCCACAGAATTAACTTTACACTATCCATCAAATATAAAAATCATGTTGAAAACATGATTTTTGTATTTGATGGATAGTGTAAAGTTAATTCTGTGAATCGGATACATGCAGTATAAAAAAGTTTGACTCTTTGACAGAGCAAGTATTAATTAAATCACAACAACAAGTAAGGTAGTAGGTTTACAAGACACCAAGTACAATCTAATTGCTACACCAGTGTGAACAATATGGTGTCATCTCAAGAGTTGTAATAATATTTTCAACAGCAACAGATAATAATTCTACTGAACTGTGAAAAGCACTATCACTCCATTTGGACTAATTGGTGGATCAAGGAACTTTTTATGGAATTTCTGCTCTTTGCAATAACAAACTAGAACAATGAGATTTCATATAGAAATACAAAAAAAAAAGATCTACCAAAACAATTTGAACTATTAGAGAATATGTTTATTATTTGCAAATAACAATATTATTTACCAAGAAATTAGGCTTTAAAAAATGATGCTCTTTTTTTTTAATAATTTAAATTATCCATAGATATTAATAATATCTCCTGATAATTGAAATAATTAAAAACAGAGCATTATTATTCAAAATAATTAATATTGTTAATACCTTTGAATGATTGAAATTATCGAAAAACATAGCATCATTATTTAAAGTAAGTTTAATATTTAGGTAATAATACTTTTTTACTTCAATAGCCTGATTACTCAGAGATAATTTTTGCATTATAGTATTTTGAAATAGCCTTGTTCTCATTTATAAATAAAAAAAAATGGATATTTGAAAATCTAATGAATAGATTACATATTTTTGTGAATATTTTATCTATATTAGCACAAATATTTTCTCTCTCAGACAGAGAGTGAGAGAGACTCTCTCTCTCTCTTTATGCTAGTTTTGCAAGTTAAAGTATAAACTTCAAAAATATTATTGTATATATTTTTGTATAATATAGTATAGATAGTATAGTATAGATACAACCACAAGTTACCCATAAGTATACCATAAAGTAACCATAAGTTAACCATATAGTATGGATACATCATATAGTATTGATGTATGACAATAACTAGCTATTAAGTTAACTTAACTTATTTAATAAGTTACTGGCATACTACAAAACTATATGATATATCCGTACTATGGTCGCTCTCCTTATTTTAGCAAGGCGATGAGGGAATGAACCATTATATAGATTGTGCGTATATTTTTTTAACCTTAAATTCAAGGTGAAAACAAGTTTTATAAAACAAGTTAATGAAGTACATCTAAATTTTTGGTAAACATACTGCTATTGTTGTTGTTGTTAAAAAAAATTATAGTTGTATTATTTAGATAAATAACTTAACGATAGCAGTTTAAAATTAAGATAAAATTATATTTATTGGCAAAAAACAAACAAAATCTGAAATCTTTTATAATAATAAAAACGCCATTTTTAAATATTATTAGATTAATATAAAGTTACGCCAAACTGAAGTTAGAAAAAAGCCGATGTAACTTTTCTTACGTAAAGTTTTTGCGTAAGTTATAACTTACGTAAAAACTTAGGAATTTCGTCAGTTTTTGTTTACGCAAGGTTGTGAGTACCACTTAGCGTAACTTTGAACTTAAACAAAACTTACGCAAACTTTACGCAAATTTTGGACTTACGAAAGTGTTGTGAATCCGCACCCTGTACACAAAAAGTCAAAATATCGCATACCGTCAATTTCTACTACGGTCATAATAAATGTCAACAATATTATTAAAGAAAAATAATTCCTTATAACTGAAAAAAGGTTTTTAATTTATTAAATTTTTAATTAAATCTTTTTTTATCAGAATGGGTGACCGTTTAAAAATTTCTAGCAAACATAGTATACATTTTTTGGAAACATTATTATACCCAATAAACCATGAGGTTTTATAAAACGTTGAAACAACATTTAGACAAAACGTTTAGTTTTGATCGATATTCCGGTCTGAACGAAATCCAGATTAACAAACTTTTATTAAATGTCGAGGTTCGAACATATTTCGACCTCTAATAAACGTATTTTTGACGTCTGTTAAACGTAGAAAAAGCGTTTAGATTTTTGAACGTCTAAATTTAACATAATATATATTTAGTATATATATATATATATATATATATATATATATATATATATATATATATATATATATATATATATATATATATATTAGGTTTTGAACTGCTTTTATTAGCACGTTATTGCATGTAATAGGCCGTTCATTTAATTGTGTTACTTAGGAGCCATTATCTGAAAAAATTGTATGAATAAGAGAATTTTGAGGAAAAAAATTACTGAATGTCACAAATTCCATTCTTTTTTACATATTTGCATTCTATAGGCTATAATAAATACAAAATATTTTGGTCTAAATAACTGCTTTTTGACCACGGACTTTGAAAATTAGACAAATTTCAGTCAATTTGCTTATTTTTGCATTATGTCATAGGGAAGCCTATGGTTAAATACCTTGGACCATATATTGTTGTAAGACATTTTTTACGTAGTCTTTTAAATAAATTTAAACCATTCAAACTTTGTGATATTTTCTCATATTTTACGTAAAAATAATAATTAAGACTTTATTCCCATTTGACAAAGAAGGATCTTTTCGAGTGTTTTATAAAAGAAAGTCCATTGGTCAATGGAACAACACCTTTGACCGATGCGCGTTGTTCTTTTAACGAAAATGTCATTGTTAAAAAACATGCAATGTCTAGACCTTTTTAATATTTTAGCTTGTTAACAGTCTAAAATATTAAAAGATATAATGAGGTGTAAGGTATAAAGGTATATGGAGGTAGGCCAGAGGTTCATATATTACTTGAAAGTTATATAGAACTTCTGGCCTACTTCATATCATTAAAAAAATAAGTCTAACTATTTTGTAATAAATCCTAATTGCCTAAAAATAATTAGAAAAATTTTTACAATCTTGCAATGACCTGGTATCGAACTGGTAAAGTCCTAGTATCGACCTAGCAAAGACCTGGTATCGAAGCTTGATACTTACGTCCGTATTACTTTTAGTATTACTAATTATTTTAATGAAATCAGTTATTAGTACTTTCCTTTTTTTTTTTTTTAGGTGCCCTAAGAAGTCCTTACGAAGCTGAACTATATAAAAATTTCAAAATAAACATCATTTTATAAAAAACATAAAGAAAAAAACTTTAATCAAAAAATTTTCTTTAAACTTGAAACGGAAAGATCATATAATGGCTTGTACCTCAAAAGTAAATAGAATGATGGGGTTGTTGAAAAATACTTTTTCTAAAATTGACGTTCATATGTATAGGTTATTATAAACATTATTTGTTCAGCCCCTTGTTGAATTTGAAGTGCCCGGTCTTGTCACAGAGCACCGCGGATGAGCCTTTAATTTGAAGTTCTCGCCTCCTTCCAGCCAGATTGTTTCTGAGGCAAGTGCACTATCACTGCGCCACGGCTGCAGTACTATTTTGATATAGTCACATATTTTCTTTAGTTAGATGCTACTCATATGGGATGATTAGGAATAAGGTCCAAAACATTAAATGCGATTTGATTGTACAAAGTATGTTTTATAATATATATATAGATATTTTTATTATTTCAGATAAGAAAAGAGCAAAAATATATTTAGATAACTTAAAAGGCTGATGGTCTATATTCATTTACATTTGAGCATAAAATATTTCAATGATCACAACAAAAAATAATATAATAAAAGAGTATAATATATTAATTATTACAAGAAGTCAGATCAACATCAAACATAAGATACTGATGTTTAGATGAACCATAACCAGTACTTGGTGGTGAAAGTTTCATAATAATATTTTCAAGTTCCACATCATAAATACTGTCATCTTCTCGTATAAATTTTTTCCGAAGTCTCCTGATTTCTTAAAACAATTAATTTTGTAAAACATTCCAACAACTTCAATAACTTCTGCAACATAAAGTCTAGATAATTTCTTTCAGGTCAACTTGACATTTTTTTAAGTTTCAAAGTTTCTTTCATTATTAAGTATATCTACTCCAAAATCAATTTTATCAGAACTTTCATCATTTAAATACGTGTTAGACTGACAAAAAAAAATTGTGTTTTGCTATTCTTTTTTTTTCTTTTGGGGAGGACTTTTTACATTGTTGGTTATCAGCTTTTGAATCTAGAATAACTTTAATTTCAGGTGTTCAGTTAAAATACTTAATTTTCTCTTACCTTTTTGTAGTAGCTGCTTTTCTTAATTTTGATTTAGGGTTAGGTTGTATTATTTCAGATGCAACAATAAATGATGTTGATGGTAAACTTACAGGAATAATTTCTCCTAAAACAATTGACGATGTTGATGGTAAAGTGAAAGGAGCAGTTTTAACATTTGTACTTTCATTAGAATTGAAAGTTTCAGTGTATTGGCCTATCAGTAACATTTGCAGACAAATAATCAATATCAGTAAAAATATTCTCATTAAATGTATAAAATCCAGCACATTTTAAACTGTTTACAATACCATTTGGTACAAAAGCAAGAAAATAAGCTTGACCAACAAGGTAAGATATATCTATATATAAATGTAACTGGTATACCAGCATTGCCTGATGCTATCATCCAACTATTTATGGTATTTTATGTGTTTATAAAATATTGTGTGAGGATAAAATATTGTTTAAACTATTCCCGATCTTTTTGCTGACACAATAACAAAATGTTTACATGACTCTTATTGTTGCACATTAATAAAAGAACGTGTTTCTCAATTGATGATTGTATATTACTGATAAAATATTCGAGGTTAATTCTGGTAAACCAGTTATATAAACTAGCAGAAAACAACCCGTAATACGGGTTATGAGCGGTCTCTTACGTAATTAATTTATAGTGGCTGTTTTCCACAATTTAAAGTTGCAAAACATTAACTAATAATAGGGGAAAGTATGCACCCTTGATCCTAAAATCCAAGGGGAAAAAAACTAAACAAAAAATTACGAAAGACAAAATTATAAAACATTAAAGTTTTCTACATTTATGGTTCTAATAAACTTTAAGAAAGTATATATATATTTTTTATAGTCGATATTAGTTTTACAATTATTATTAATTTAGGAGAATGTTATTAACATAATGCGCCCTGGATTTTATGATCATGGGTGCACGCTTTTCCCTATCCTTTTAGAAAAACGCCTTCAATTTAAAAAAAATTAAGCCATCTGTCAAATTTACATATAAAGTATGAGGAGTTAAAATAATTTACCAATTATTTAACATTATTTGACTAATTTATAACTGACATAGGTCATATCAGTGTGTAAGGCAGAGCAATTTTCCTCGAAATTACTAAGTTCAACAGAATACGTTTTTAGTTACTGACACAAAATAATAACACTTCATCATGCTTTAAAGTGACGGAAAACTAAAGCTTAGTTTTTGTTATATTATTTATAATATGAACTTTAATTAATAAGATTGAATAACAATTAAATAATAAGAAGTGAACGTAAATTATACGGGAGTTATTAATTTTTTGGTATCTCCGTGATACATTTTTCTTTAAAAAAGAAAATTGTCTTTAAAACGTTTAATGCACACAACTAAATAAATTTATTAAAAATAACTTAGCAATTGAGTACAAATACGTTTGAAACAAAAAAAAAAATTTAATTTACAATGTGTATAACAAATTGAAAAAAATATGTAAACTTTGATTTTTGTTTTAAATTGGCTTTTAAAGGTCACGTTACGTTCATAGTTTTCAACGTGAATTTCATGTTTGTAAACCAAGCTGACCGCACCCGGGTCTTGTTAAGTCTGTTCAACTTCGTTTCAATAGTTTTTAGTAAACGGTAACTTGCTACCATTTACTAAAAATTCCTTTTGTTACTCGAAATTTAATTTTCTTAAATATTTTGACGCAAACAAAGAGGTCCCTTCCCTCTTTTTACTTTAATGGTGACCAGGTGAATAGAGTTTTTTTTCTTAAAAGTAATCAAGTTTTTGATAAAGACCTTTTACCAAAATAATAAAATGAAAAACAATGATTTACATATATAAGAATTTTTTCTTTCTTTCCTCAAAAGCGTTGCAAATGTAAACTAAGCTAATTAATTAGTTAAACACGTTATAAAATTTAAGTAACTCAATATTTGATAAATGCGCAAAACTACAATATTCTCCATGTTTTTAAAGGTTTTTAGTTTGTTTTTTATTTACGATCCACGTTTAAAAAAATCCCCTAAGTTACGAACAAAAAATTATTAGGCATAAAATAGAAAAAATATAAAAAAATTTGAACTAATTGCATATATTCTATATCATTTTAACAAACACAAATTTACAATAAAAGGAAATCAGGTTGCTATTTTATAAATCGTATAAAGGCGTCAATCGTAAGTTTAAAGAGAAAAAAAAATGGAATTATGATGTCATAATTACAAAAATAAAAAATAAAAAAAAAAGCACCACATAAAAACTGAAAATCGATTTACCTTTTTATAGTAACCTATTTTGACATTGCCGTTAATAAAAACATTTATCGAAAATGTAACTATAAAATCTGTTTTGAAGTACAAAAGGATTTACAATACCAAAAAAAATCAAATTAGATGTAAATTGCATTTTTAGCAAAATGTTGTCTTGACTTTTAGTAAATAAATAAAAGCAGTAAGTTCCAATAATGAAACTACCTATTATTCATTTTTAACAATAGACACCAACGGAGAAGGTAAGCCAAGCTGTCTATCAACACAAAACATCACAACAATAACACATAACAATAGCATAATTTTACCCTTGATCCTAAAATCCAGTGAAAATAACAAACCAAATTAAAATATGAAAAGCAAAATTAAAGAACCAATTTAGAGTTAACTATATTTATCATTTTACTAAACATATAAATACATAAAAGTATATTTGTTTTTATATTCAATATTAGTTATTCAATTACTTTAAATTTAGGACATTAAAGTACCCTATTTTTAAAGATCAAGGTTGCATACTCTTTCATCCACATTACGCTAAACATTAACAGACATTATTATGTGTTTCCAGAATAATTAAAAAAGGCTAGACAACACAACCTAGCTCTAAAGCAGTAACACCGCCTGGCACTAAATGCTGCCAAGTCACACCTCTACTATAAGTACACCGCTTGGCTGGCAAAGTTATCAATCTTGTTTAACATAATGCCAAGTCACGCTACTTTGAAAACATGGAAGCAACATAATTTAAACATATATACAACTATAAACAAATCTGATTTTATATAGCACATATAAACACATTTTATAACAATATTGGTAGATATATTTATCAAAAACTATGAAAAAAAAAAATTAAAATAATAAAGTTATACATACAAAATGTGCTCACAACCTACAAACAGTAAATTTTCAAAATGAAAATCTAAAGACTATGAATTAAGAACATTAGAAAATATAACATTATTTGTGTAACACTTTTCACCTACCATACCTTGAATGAGATGTTTATCAACTTTGAAAAACAAACTATTAAATGCTCTAGTTCTTGAACATGCAACATATAGTTGACCATGAGAGAACCACGGTTTTTTGAGATATACCCCAACTCTATCAAATGTTTGACCTTGACTTTTATTAATTGTCATTGAATAAGCCATCTGACAGGAAACTGACGATGTTTCAGAACAAAAGGCAAATTAGAATCTGATGAAGCCAATTGAGTCCGGGGAACAAAAACCAGTTTACCACTAGAAACACCTGTCAAAACCTCTGTATCAATATACCATTGCATAACCCAGCTTTGAGATCTAAATTTCTAAGTAGCATAATTATACAACCAATTTTCAATTTTAAACAATGAGGTAGCATACCTGAAGGAGTTAAGCTGTTCAAAAACTCAACAGGAAAGATATTTCTTTCATTAAGCTCGTCAGTCTCAATTTGATCAGCACTTAAATAAATTTTGACCTCACCCGGCAGACATTCAAACACTTCTTCATTGATTGATAATGAATCAACATTAGTTGGTGTTAAAATCACGCGTTTAGAATAATCATTTTGTTCAGCATCTCCAAAAATCTTTTCAACAATCAATTGATTTTCTCTAATAATGCACTGATTTGGTATTTTAATGCATCCTTTAAATGGATCCTCCTCTTTTACGGTTATTGTTTCGTTCCCAAGTTTTAGTAGTCATTGGAAAAATTCACCTTCCCCATCTTGTACTCTCATATTTTCAGTTAATGCAAACTTCTGCACCCATTGCCACTGTAAAGAACATTTTATACATGATTCTATTATTTCAGCTGGTTGTCCTCTTTTCACAACAGGCAGAATTTGCCTAAAGTCACCACCAAAAAGAATGACTTTTCCTCCGAACGGAAAGCAAATATCTTTTAACAACCTACCAATGGATGTTTTATCAAGCAAAAACAAAGTAACTTGTCTTAAAAAATGCCCGTGTATAGAGTTAGGAGTTATATTACATGTGCTATTATCCAATGTTGGAACAGGAAGCTTGAATAAGCCATGCAATGTAGATCCATTTGTAAGAAGAGTTGCTGCTATGCAGATTTCAAGCCCTACTTATGGTTTCAGCAAGCAAATAATTATACGTAAAGGTTTTTCCAATACCAGCTGGTCCATCCATGAAAAACAATCTAGAATGTTAATTTTCTACACTTAGTTGCTCATTCAGTGCAGCAAGGATAGCATTACATACATTTAATTGATTGACATTAAGCAACAGTCTCATTCGATTGGCTTCGTCAATAGATTGTTGAACATTTTCATCAAAATTTTCTAGATTTAAACCTATAAACTCATCAATAACAGGCAGATTGTAATCAGCCAGCGTT
>NC_088934.1:55117500-55130000 GCF_038396675.1 Hydra vulgaris
TTATTATTATCATTGTTATTATTGTTTTTACCTATATTTTTGTTAATACCATTATTTTTATTAACACCATTATTTTTATTGTTATTAATACAATTTTTATTAATTTAAGCACGTACCGTGGACTCCAACAAAATGCCTCAGTCATCTGATCAAATGTTTTAAATGATTAAAAAAATACGCTCTACAGGTGCAGATGTTCCTGGCAGACACAAAATTTATTCAATAACTTTTAGCAGATAAGATACGCTAATGTCTTTTTCTTGAAAAATGCTTGAATAATTGGACCAATTTGTCAATATAGGCAATTTGGATTTTTAATGAACTCCACTCTTACTTTCTTGAAGCAAAAAATATTTTTACACTTGACATTAAATCAAAAAGACTATCAATATTAACTTTTTTTTTTTGACCATCTGAACCATGAATGTTGTTTATAGCTTCAGCAGATTGTTCAAAATCCCACTTCAGTATGTGATCAATTCCAAATCATGCAAATACCTCAGCCCCACAAAAACTAATTTCCCACAGTTCAATATAAGAGATACATTGTTTATAAAAATAATTGAGCACGAAATTTTCCCAACTGCCGGTAATAGGGAAAGAAATCTCGTACTTCCATGCTGGACTTTTTTTCTATATTCCTCATCTACAAAATCACAAAATTCCTTTAACTCATTCACTCGAACTGTGTAGATATGAAAATACTTATAGATTTTTACAAGATTTTATCAATTAAAAAGCTAATAAAAAAGTTTATTAAGCTAAATCTACATATTGTTACTCTACTCTTTTGATACAGTAAATATAATCTAATAAATATTAAAATATTTTACTAAATATCAAAGATGAAGCAGAAATTTGTCATACATAAATGATTGTATTATATTTATATACAAAATTAAGAAAAAGTTGTCAAAAATATTAGTTCTGTTCCCTAAATTTTCTATTGTCATTTAAGATACTTTTTATCATTTTGGAAGCAAATTTGATACCAACATCAGTTTCAAATCCAACATCCTTTATGGAAACAAAGCACAATTTAGCAACACATGCTGATGTTTATGCTAAAACAAAAGATCATAAATTATTGCACTCTGTTCATTATGTTGAAGGTTTTACATAAGAATGGAAAGAAGCCTGGAATGTTTTTGTCATCTCCGATTCTGCTAATTATCGTCCAATCGCTCTGGTGACAATTTCCTCCAAGATTTTGAAACATATTTTTGTCTCACGCATTAATGAAAGTTTCACTGGGACTCCCAACCAATTCGGATTTAAGAAAAACCATAGCAATTTTATACCAGTTCTTATTTTAAAAGATATTTTAAATTTTTACCTATGACATGTCTCAAATATGCATGTGGCATTTATTGGCATTAGTGAAGCCTGTGATAGAGTTCGCTTTGATACACTATTTAAAAAATTATCTAAAAGTTTCTCTGGTGTAACTTTACGCTTACTCATTGTCTGGTATGTTGGTCAAACAGCTCAGATCCTTTGGGGTGGAATATTATCCAAAACATTTTATATCCGTAATGGAGTGCGACAAGGAGGTGTACTGTCTCCTCTTCTATATAATATATATATATATATATATATATATATATATATATATATATATATATATATATATATATATATATATATATATATATATATATATATATATATTTATATATATATATATATATATATATATATATATATATATATATATATATTAACGATCTTAGTGCTTTACTCAATGCAACTACCGTAGGCTGTTGCTTGAGTCCTTCTCTTGTTAACCATCTTCTTTATGCTAATGACATTGCTATGCTGTGAAACATGATATAGTTTATAACAATATTAAGTCTCAAATAATGTTTTTTGAAATTTATAAACCCCTTATAAATAGCCCTCGTTACACATTATCTGGCATGACTCTCATATACAGGGTGGTCCATAATTAGTGTCCCATCTTAAAGACTCAATTCCTTCAAAACTAGGAATGGAAAACACATAAAACTTTTTGATAAACAATTTATTAACAATATCAAATAAAATTTAAAGATTTTTTTCGAAATGTCGACCATCGGCTTTCACACAAGCTTCAAGACGCTTTGGAAAGTCATCTACGGTGGCACGCAAGTAGGCGGGTGAAAGCGAATCCCATGCTTTTTGAAGCGCTTTCTTCAGAGAATCAATCGTTTTATGCGGTTTTTTGCACGCTTCAGCTTCCAGAACACTCCACACTGAGTAATCCATTGGATTGCAGTCGGAACTACTTGGAGGCCACTCATTGTGCTTGATGAAATCGGGGGTGTTTCGGCCGAGCCAATCTTGCACAATTTTGGCTTTGTGGGCTGGAGCACTATCCTGCATGAATGTCCAACAATGTCTACGAAGCTCCTTTTGACTCCATGGAAGTATTTCTTTGATCAAAACGTCATTCAGATAGTTTTGGGCTTTTACTTTAACGCCTTGTTGAACAAAAATCAATGGTGTCTTCTTGGTGGCACTGATACCCGCGAACACCATTACTGAAAGAGGATGTGCTGCCTTTTGTATTGTGATATTAGGCTTTGAGGAAGCGTAGACACGATCATTCTGCACATTGTGATGTTGTTGAACTGTAAAAATCTTCTCGTCTGTGAAAACGATGTTGAGATGAGCGTTGTTGGCGAAACGGGCGAGGAGATCCTTGCAGCGATCCTTGCGCTTCTGCTTTGATGCCTGAGACAAAAGCTGTGCAGGATTTTTCTTGTAAGCTGTCAAATTTAGATAATCCTTGGTAATTCTTCCAAGAGAACTTCGAGAAATTTGGAGCTGTTTGGCCATTTGTCGCATACTGCGTTCTGGGTTGCGGCGCACCCGTTCACGAACTTGCTTGATTTTTGCATCAGTCACCACGGAGCGCTTTCTTCCTTTGCGTGGACGATCTGACATTGTTCTCAATGCTTTGAAGCGTTGAATTGTTCTATAAACAAGCTTTCGCGGCACTTTGAGTCTAGTCTGGATGTCGCGTGCTGAAACTCCTTTCTCATGAAAATCAATAATACTTTGCCGATATGGTGATGGCCTTGTCATTGCTAAAAAAACAAGTAAAGTGAGTGAAGGCAGCAGTAAATAGATCAAAATATATAATAATATCAAAAACCAAAGGAAAATTAATAGTTTTCCATCCCTAGTTTTCAAGGAATTGCTTTTTTAAGATGGGACACTAATTATGGGCCACCCTGTACACTAGTCAATATAAATACCTGGGTCACTTGATCTCAAACAATATGCAGGATGACTAAGATATTTTAAAACACGTGCGCTCTATGTATGCTAAAGCTAATCTCATCCGTAGAAAGTTCAGCTCTACACAAATACAAAGATCATGTTATTTAATGCCATTGCAGCCCCATTGCAATTATCATTGGAGAAAAGACTCATTCCATCGCCTATGTGTTGCATATAATAATGCACTTCACTTGATATTAAACAAGCCACCATGGAACAGTGCAAGTGAATTATTTGTGAAACATGGTGCCCATTCACTTAATGTTGTTATTCGCAAGCAACTATACTCCTCACTGTTACTGCTGCAGAATAGTGAGAACCTCGTCATAAAAGCTTTTGTTAACTCAGACAGGTTCATGCAGTCTCCACTGATGTTTAAATGGAGAGCTGAGTTATATTTATAACACTTTAATTTCTAATTTTTATTTTATTATTATTTTTTTTTCTTGGGTTTTTCTTGGATTCAAGTTAGTCTTTGTTTTATTCTAATCCACTTTATTTTAACCATTGTATATTTATTATATTGGGCCTTTAGCCTTTCAATAAATTTTGATTGATTGATTGTTATGCTTTTAATTTGTTTAACTACTACATGAAATCTTATTTTATGTGCTAATGGTATAAAAAAGGGAATAGAGAAGTTATTCTAATCGTGTAACTAGATAGTTATATATTAAGCTTAACATATGTTACTGAGGCAAAAAGCTAAACTTAGCTACTATTAAAAAAAAAACGTAAAAGAAGGAAACAAAGTAACAAAATATCAAGTTTAATTAAATAAACAGGAAAATATAATTATTAAAAAAAGTAAAGAACTAACTTGCTTTGTACGCTAGAACTATGAGAATTTTGTTATTTTTTTTTCTTCTCACGTTTATTTGTTTTGTACGTTTTTTCGCTTTTAAGTATGTTTTTGATATATTTGGCGTTTTTTTATCTTTACTTAAATAATAGGAAAATAAGAATATATATTGTTATTTATTTGTAAAATATATTATTTGAATAATAATTTTTGCAATGACTGCAGAAGTTACGAAATAATTTAAAAATTATGAAAGTCAGCACTAAAAAATATTTTTGGTGTACAGGTAAAGTTCTTAGAATAAACACGTTAACCCCTAATTTAAAAAAAGCTTTGTTTGAAGTAGTCGATGAGGCTGAAGAAAATCAAGTAAAGACTTTTTTATTGCTTGTTGACCTTTAAAATGGAAAGGTTATTGTATTGCAAAAGCTTATTTTACAATGGATTTAATACAAAATTTTATTTAATTGTAAAAAAAACTGATATTGTTAACTATATTTTAAATATGATATTCGAGAAAATTGAAAATTTGTCAACCTTGTGTTTTAATTGTTCACAATTTGATGTTCTAATTTTTCAATAAAGTAAAATCAATTTATAAGGCTATAATTATATTAATGTGCATAATTATTTTTGTTGTTCTAAAGTTTAGTCAGTTGTGAATTAAACGTTGTTTTATTTGTTTATTACTGTTCAAAAGTTTATGCATGAAAAACAATTGATTGATTATTGCCTAAAGTTGTTGCTTAAAATTTTTGCCTATATATCATTTACGCTAATGACAAAAAAAAAATCCAAAATCCAGAATTTAAAATTACGGGTTTTTTGCCTAAAAAAATGTCAAATCATGAAGTATAAAAATGCAAATTGCTTAATAACCAGAAGTGCTACAAAATTGATTAAACCCATTTTGAAACAAGATTAACATTTTAAATGCAATAAAATTAAAAGAAACATTTCAGGTTAATTATATAAAAAGTTTATAAAAGAGACTGAAGTGCCAACTTTAAAAAAACTCAATTATAGTTATAATATTGAGTTTAAATCACGGACGTTGAGATATTAGAAAAAAGCGGAAAGTTATAATACGCAAGCGCAGTAGGATTTTATAAACTTGAGAAAATAAAAAATGGCTACGGACCCTCAGCCAATGATATATTATATATACTAGATGTCTAACTTTGGTCCGAAAAGTGAAGCCGTGGAAGCCACTTCTTTTTCGGGTAAAAAAACTTATCTAGCTACCGTCAACCGGGGCTACTTTACTTTACTCCTACGGGGGTTACTTTGCACCGATTTTGAAAAGTTTGTGTAGTTTACCAGCTCTAACAGCAATGTTGATTTTTAAATATATTTGGTTTTTTTTGTTTGTTGGGTCATTATCTTCAATTTTCGGAATTAATTTTGAATGAGGCTGTCATTTTTAGTGTTGTTTTTTAAATATTTATGAAGCCATTTTTTTTTTACCAATTTTTTCCTCCTTCAAAAGTGACGAAAAGTTTATTTTTTTTTTGCGAAGAAACTATCAGTAGTTTAAATTATGTAAAAAAAAATTAAATTAGACTATTATTTATGAAAGTGCTGTTCAAAATAGTTTGTGTGTCATGTTTTAACCAAATAGGGGCTACTTTTCGGTTAAATGCACCAGCTAAGAAAGTGGTGAAAAGCAACCTCAGACTATATATTTTCAAGTATTTTATGGTTTTAAATCTTGCTAACAGATACAAATTGTTTTTAAGGATGGTAAGGTATTACAAGAGGAAGATAGGAGCTCATAGTTACAAGAATCATTCAACTGAAACACTAAAATTATGTTTGGATTTAATAAAAAATGGAACACCAAGTCAACGTATAGCTGCTAAACAGTTTAATAGCCCAAGAAAGACAATAATTAATAAGTTAAACCAAAAAAATTTGATGAGACCAGGTAAACAGCCTATATTTTCAAGATTTGAAGAAGATTTTGCTGCAAATATCAAATGCTGTAGAGCTGCAGTAAACGAGGAAACAATACGAGCATATATTGAAAATTTGAAGGAGATTGTGAAAAACTTACTAGCAGAAATCATATGGAACCTACACGAAACTAACTTAACTGATGATCCTGGAATAAGAAGATTGATATGTCGTCGGGACATTAAGTATCCAGAGAAAGTTTGTAGTTTTTCAAAGTCCAGCACTTTCTTAATGATGTGTGGTAGTGCAGCTGGTGAGTTGCTTCCACCATTTGTTTTGTACAAAGTCACTAAAATTTTTAATACATGGACAGAGGGAGGGCCAAAATATTATCGCTTTCAAAGTATTAAATCAAGTTGGTTTGATTCATTTGCTTTTAATAATTAGTTTGAAAGTCTTATGTTGCCAAAACTAAATAAGTTAATTGGTAAAAAGGTTCTCATTGCTGACAACGTATCTACTCACCTTAATGTTACTATATTTCAAAAGTGCAGAGAAGAAAATATTTCATTTGTATGTTTGCCTTCTAACAGTACGCATCTTACACAACTTTTAAATGTTGCATTTTTTAGGCCAATGAAAATAGCATGGAGAAAAATTTTGTTAGAGTGGAAAAGAACTCCAGAAGGTTTATGTTTTGGTGTCTTACCTAAGCAGTACTTTCCGTCGCTACTAAAACAAGTCCTTGATTTTCTAGAATCAAATATTATTAAAATCTTTAAAGTGTTTTTCAAAAGTGTGGAATCTACCCTTGTAATGTGCAACCACTGCTTGATAGAATTTCTAATAAAAAAGTTGAGGCGTCAGCCATCAGTTTGTCATTTTTGGATGCTCTCAAATTGACAAGAACTTCAATTGCGACAAAACCAAAGTTAGCGAAAAAGAAATTAGTTAACATACCAGCTGGAAAAAGTCTTTCTCATTTAGAGTTACTTCATATGGAACTAGATCGTTCAAGAAAACAGAATCATTAGCTACCCAGCTTCTTGATAACCATTTATTTTTTGACTTGGTGTATCCAATTAACAAGCAGATTGATGCATTTGTAATTGTAATAAATTGTAAAAATGAATATTTTCCTGGAATCATAAAATGTTTTGACGAGAATGGAGCAACAGTAAGTATCATTGTAAAATCTTCATATAATTGGAAATGGCCTCTGAAAAAAAAAGATTTTTTTTATACGTGGGATACAATAATTGGAGGAATAAGCCCTCCTAAAATTTTGAGCAAAAGAGGGATCTTCTCAGTGCCAGAATTGTTTAATAGTGTGGAATAATGTGAAAACATTGAAATTTTAATTCAGTTATTTTGTTTATGAGATGGTCTATTTTTGGATTTTTTTTTCTCCATTTAAGTCCTTAAATGAACACGATGTTGAAGCCTCCATTATATTTGAAGATCGTCACTCTACCCAATTTATTAAAAAAGTATGTAACATTTATTTTAATATGAGATTTGCTCGGTATGCACAGGTGTACACTGAAAGTTTAAAAAAGTCTACACTTGGGCTTAGGCAACAAACAAATAAACTCCTTTTGTTCAAAGGTTTGTAAAAATGTTTATTAAATTTTAAAAAAACATACGAGAATGTTTGATTAATGTTTCCTAAATTCTTTTCTGATAAGGTATGGATTAAAGTTTTAAATAAAAAAGCTCCAAGTTATTTAACTTGGGATAGACGCTTTTAGAGCATTTCTATGAGTTATGATATTTTATAAAGAACCTAATAAAAAACTTATCTTAGTAATTATTAAAACGAGTTTTCGAATCTTTAACTTATTGGTAACTTTAGATGCTCTGAACATGCATTTTTAACTTTTATTTCGCACGTCGGATATAGCTTTTGCCCTTATTACAAATGGCGGATTCAATTTGTAAACAAAAAAAGCGGCTTCACTTTTCGTCTAATAAAATCCCGCAAGTTAGACAACTACTACCGTAAAATGAGGTGACTTTGGCCAAATTTGAAATCTTTTTTTTTTTCAAAACTTAACTATAAATGATTAATATGTTGATATAAATTGCATTAGATGTGCATGATGCCGAAGAAAGAAATAATTAAAATAAAAAATAAAAAAATTATATCTTTGACCCTCCTTTTTTTAATTTCGAAGGTGAGTCAAAGTCACCCCTATACTGGTGGTGACTTTGGCTACCTAAAAGGAAATTATAATTATTGATTAAAATTATTAATCATTTCATAGTTTACATATTCACAGATACATGGATATTAGGTGATATGTTGTTAAGGCAAAAAAAAATTAAAAACAACAGCTTGAAACTAACTTGCAAATTTATTCAAGATATAAATCACAAAGAAACCTTATTAATATTTAAAACTCAAAAAATATGCATCAATCATCAAACTATCAGTGCTAGAGTTATTCAATAGATTATCTGTAATTATTTGCTGTTCAAGAGTGGATACCTTGGTTTTTTTTATAACAGTCATTTTTTTTTGTCTTATTTGTATTTATAGCTGCTTGCATATTAACTACATCAATTGATGATACACTTTTTCCTGGGACAACAAAGACTTTAAGTCGCTTTTTATTAGGGGGTATATGATCATCACCTCTAGCTTCAACTAAATGTTGTATGAAAGAATCACTGACAAGAGAACCGATTTCTACTGTGACATCTTTATTTATAAATGTTCTTTTAGGAAGTCTATCTAGCACCTGTTTTCGATCAAGTGGGTATAATCCAGTTTTTCTGATGCCTGCCTTCATACTTTCACAACCAGGTTCTTTAGTTTTTTTCATGAGACATTTAAGCAATGCTGGAAACTGGGCTTTTGGAAGGGAAGGAGCTTTATGCCCTTTTTCACTTTCTTTCCAAGATGTTTGTCTTTTTCTACACTGAGCTTTCATTAGTGGAAAATATGCAACACCCTATGGCTGCATTAAATGCATGGAGTTCGAAGTAAGTGCAATCAACTTGATGTTGTTTTCTTCACACAAAGAAAGTACATATGTATTTATATGTGATGATGATTTGTCTCCAATTAGAACATGTTTTCCAGATTTTTTTTTTAGTTCAAGCAACAATAAAGATTCAAACCAATCTGTGAACAATTGGGGTCAAACCATCAGCTCTTTGAGTGGTTATAACATGCTCCTTTTGGTCCATCTTCTGTTCAAGTTGTCCACATCAAATCTGATTTGTAGACAATGTATAAAGAAAGGATATTTCCTTCTGCATTACAACAATACATCAAAGATGTAGCAGACTTAGTTGAATTAATTATCCAATGACCCTGGTAATAAACTAGTAATAACAAAGCGAGGATATTTTGATCCTCGCTTTGTTATTACTAGTTTATTACCAGGGTCATTGGTTAAATTAGTTTCATCGTAATTCCAAATGCTTGATGGAGGAACCCCTGCAAGTTTAGGAGTGATGTTATCAAAAAAGTTATTAATAATAACAGTACCTACTTCTGCCCTCTTTAATGTTTCTTTTAATGTTACTTGCAAATCTAACACTTTACTGTTTATTTCTCTTAAGGAATGATTTTACCCATTCAACACCGGGCATATTTCCTGTAAAGTGCCTAATAAACATTCCTTTACGGTCTGCATAAGACTTCACAATACTTCGTAAATCATAACAGTCAACTGGGAATCCAAAAGAAGACATAGTTATAACATAGTTTGCAAAAATTTCTTCTTCAATTTCACTAAATATTGTGCAACCGCCTGGTTTTTTATTATGTATACCTTTCAGTTTATTCTTTATTGTTGATAGAGGAATTTTAAAGGTCAAGCAAGCATCTGTTTGTGTTAAATTACCACTTCTTATTTCTTTTAAACATTTGAGTAATGTTTCCTGGGTGTATGGAATATAATCACGACTCCCAGCAACACGTTTATATGTTCTTGGCATGGTTTCTTTGATATAAATATTATTATTAATTAATATTTTGTCCTAAAAACAAAAATTGAAAATTAAACAAATAAAAATATATCTATAGACAAGATTTCTGAAAAATAATTCAAAAACATAATATTGAAAATCAAATAATTACATTTTTTCACTTAGGGTAAAGTCACCCCAAGTTGTGGCCAAAGCCACCCCATAAACTTTACTTAAAGATAATTTTAATTAGAAGAGTTATAAATTTGGCAAATATTGTACAAAACTCATCCTATTTAAATTTACTATTAGTTATAACATCACAACCCACTCAAATATTAACAGCAGTTTCAGCCAACTCACAATTTTGCAGCATATAAATATAACAATTTTTATAGACTAATAAACAAAGAAAAAATTATATCAATAGTTCCGCAAACTACAATTACTCTAAGTAATAAATAAACAGAATAACTTTACTTTTGTGATAAACCTAAATTTGGAAGAAGTCACAGAAGTACAAAGTAGTTTTTAAAAGTTAAAACTATTTTTTATAAATTAGCCTAAGTCACCTACCAGGCCAAAGTCACCTACCAGGCCAAAGTCACCTCATTTTACGGTATATAAAATACATCATTGCCCTCAACAATGATCTAAAAATATTGGACTTTGCCGTTTTTAGTGAAGCCAATTTAATAATGAGTAATAATTATATCGGGCAAAAGCTTTCAGTGGATTGTAGTCGAATGAAAGGAAATTTGCAATTTTAGAGTTTTGATTAAAGTTGGAATTAAAAATGTTAGTTAACAGATGATAATAGTGATGAGCCGACAGCCAATATAAATTTTTGTTGGTCAAAGAGGGTTGTATTGGCTCACGAACTAAAACAAGCGGCTATTTTAATAGCCACAAATTAAAAAACATATATATTTAAAAACACATTTTCATTTAGAACTTTAAATGAAAACATCGTAATGTATTTTAATCTTTTTTATTTTAAAATTGAACATTTATAAACCCTTGAATAATAATAACTTATTTGTTTGTTGTCTTAATCCAATTGATGACTTCCTTAGCACTTGAGTGGTATAATCCTGGGCATATCTGAACATTCGAATTTTAAAGTAATATTTACTTATCTTTTTAACAAGCTGGCTAGAATGTAAATCTTCATTAACAGTCCAATATTTTTTGTCATGGCTATCAAGTCCTTTAAATACTTTTTTTATCATGATTAAATTGTTAACACAATGAATCATTTTCTGGTTTATATTTCGGTCAGAGGTGATTTTTGGTTTTTTAAAATCTTTACCACTAATGAAGAAGTTAAATATTTTTTCACATGACTCAACAACAGAAATAACATTCCTTAATGGCAAAAACAAACCACCACGATTTTTCACATTATTTTTACGAAGAATAAGATATAAAATAATTTTACAGTGCTTTTAGCAGCTTTTAGCAATTAAACCTAAAAAAAAATGTTTTTCTTCTATGTAAAAGTAAAGGAATGCAATTTGTATTAGTCAACTTGCTCAGATAAGTAATAGAATCAAAAATCTTTCCGATAAAGTTCATGAAAATATAAAGGTTTTTAACGTTTTTACTATTTGTATTTCTTGAATTGAGCATGTCAAATAATTTGTCAATTACTTGAATAAAACAAATTGTACCGTTTGCTCCTGAGAATGATGGATGTTGAGATACCATTAAAAATTCAACTGCATCAGCAACAGAGCTGCTAAGAGTTTGGCCAGCTATTTTCAAATTAATTATGTGTCGATGAAATTCTAAATGTTTTCTTGAAAGTTTGTTTGCAAATTTCAAACCTTCAAACTCTTGTAATTCAAACAAAGCTTTAATATAACTCCATTTAATATATTGGCCATCACCATCAATAAAAACACCCAAATCATTAAGAGAATTTCTTGCTAATTTAAGCATATGACATGGATCAAGGAAAGTGTGTATCAGTTGGTTATTATATGAAAAAGTACTGACTATATTATCAATGTCTTTGCCAAACTAGCATCCAAAGGGGAAAACAGAATTTAAATTGCTAGTTGTACCATCAAATGTAATACTTTTGATATAGAATTCATATGTCAAAGCCAAATTCAAAATATTTTCAATAAAGCTTGTTAAACCACTTGCTTTAACTTTATTCGATAAAACATAACCAATGGGTGTTTTCCAATGTCCTTGCAAGCCAACTAACATGAAAACTAATGCTTCAGTAGCTGGAGTATCAGGTTCGCATACAATAATATTCTTGTCGAAATCACAAAAACCAATATAGTGACCTGAACTTTTGTCATAAGTTATACTCTTTTTGATTGCCATAGCATCAATGAGGGCACAATATTTAAAGTTTACATCTGTTTTCTGTTTATCACCAAGATAGGCAAAAACATCATGGAATAAACCAGGGTCACAATTTACAGATGATATCCAATGTGATATTAAACTGGCAGCAGGAAGACACAACATTGGTTGAAGAAAGTTATATGCATGTGGAGAATAAAAATGAAGAGTTAAAGCAAATTTTTTTACTTCATACATTGTATCTGTGACCATTTAGTTTAACATTTTGATTGAGAAATTGATTTTTAAT
>NC_088934.1:55135000-55350000 GCF_038396675.1 Hydra vulgaris
TATTATATATATATATATATATATATATATATATATATATATATATATATATATATATATATATATATACATATATATACATATATACATATATATATATACATATATATATATATATATATATATATATATATATATATATATATATAATATAGGTAAGCTTTTTTAGGTATGATTCTAATTATAAAATAATATATTATTATAGAATATTTAGTATTTTACTATATAAAACTATATTATACTATATATTGATTATTTATTTACTCTACTTTTAGGTCCATCTATTACTATGAGGCATAGAAATAGAATTTGGGAAGACATAATGTCACATTTAAATAGTTTAGGGGCAAAAATTGAAGATATCAACCAGCTGCGTAATAGAGAGTGGGATTATTTGCGAAAAGCTACAATGCAAAAATTTGCTAAAAGTCTAACAGGTATAGTTTTGTTATATATATATTTATATGTGTGTGTGTGTGTGTGTGTGTGTGTGTGTGTGTGTGTGTGTGTGTGTGTGTGTGTGTGTGTATATACACACACATATATAATTAAATATTTTTGTATATATATAATATATACAAATATATATATACATTTTTAAAGGTGCTGCAGGGAGACAACTAACAGAATTAGATAATGTTGTCTTAGACATTCTTGACAGGAAGTCAATAAATGTATTTGGAATCAATGTTCCTGATTTTAATATCTCTTTTTGTATGACAGATGATGCATTGTCACCCACTCCCAACCAACTTTCTACTCCCACTGCCACCCTTTCTTCATCAAGTAAAGAAGTAAACTTTACTTTGAAACAATCTTCTGATACAGCTTCTTTTATTTCATCTATGTCTGGTATATTTTTCTTTATTGGTTAAGACTAGTTGTATTATAAGATATATATATATATATATATATATATATATATATATATATATATATATATATACATATATATATAGATATATATATGCATATATATATATAGATATATATATATACATATATTGTATAGTTTATAGAGTTCTATTTTATTCTTATTTAAATTCTATACAAATTAATTGTTTATATTAGATGCAAGAATTGATTGTATGTTCTCCCCTAATTTAGACAATACCAATCTTGTTGGTGATAGTTGTCAGATACTTCAAGGTAATGCAATTTATAAATTGTTTTTTTTTTAAATCTCAGTTGTTTAATTTAGTTAATTGTAGGTTTTAGACTTATAATTATATAACAGACAACATCAATTTGTGCTTAATTTTTTAAAACTAGTATTTCCAAAACCATCTTAAAAAACTTCTTATTTTTAAAGGAATCTAAACCACCTTTCTTATTATTTTAGTTAACTGATCTTGTTTTGACACCTAGAATTAAATTTTAGATTCAATTCAAAATAAACCATCAATGGGGGCATTAAAAAATTTAAAAAGAAAACAAGCTAGAGAAAGTCTCCTGGTAGATGGAAGTTTTAAAAAATTGAAAGTAAGTGTTTTAGGGTTAGAAAAAGAAAGATTAGAAAAAGAACAAGAGTTAAGAGTTAAACTTTTGAAATTGGACGTTGCCCTCAGGCAACAGCAAATTCGAAAAGAAAAGGCTTTAACAATATATTACACAACAGCAACAAAGCTAATGCATGAGAAAATGCAATCTTCAAACCAGCAACATTTTGTAAATACAGACACGGTATTTTATTTTTTATTTTTTAAATTAATTTGTAGTAATATTTAGTATAACTTTATCATTAAAAATTTTTTTTTGTTTTAGGAGGAAATTCTCTTGCATTAAGAGAAAAGCTACATCATAATTTTATGTTAAATTTTGAAAATTATTGTATAAAAATATATACTATATTTAAACATTCGTCTTGTATAACCATGACCAATTACATTTTTTTAGTAACAATAAAAAAATAACTCCAATCTGAAATTGTTATTGTTATTTCATTTTTTTATCACCATTGCCTTACAGTAATAAATTCTGTAAAACTTCACACAAACATTAAGACCAATGCTGTTGCGATGTGAAATAGATACAAGCATTACAACTATAAAGTTAACAAATCTCCTATTATTTTTTAAGCGTGCTCTATAAAAAAACAAAATATACATACTTAAAAACAAATATAAACATACATTTTTATGGTCTAATTTTTTATAAAAATTTCTTGCATTTATTAAAAAATCATTGTGTAAATTTTTTTCCAATTTTAATTCAACTAATTTAGACACAAATCTATGATCCATGTCTAAACAATTTTGATAGATCCTATGCTCTAGAACAAATTGTTTATGAATTTTTAAACAATATTTTTAAGTAAAGTAGTTAAGTAGCTGTAATCGTCTATTCAAAGCTCTATCATTCTGATTTTCTTGAGCTAGATTTTCATCAGCTTGTTCTTCTTCGCGTTCTTCAAAGTCATTACCGTTGTCTCCATGTCGAATACACAAGTTATGGATAACAAATCCACACATGATAAGCTTAGAGGCATCTTCGACCTTATGCAAACGAATTCCAGTTTTCAAAGCATAAAACCTGTTTTTGACAATTCCAAAACATCGTTCAATTATGTTTCTAGTTTTTCTCTGTGCTATGTTGAAACGTTTTTGAGCTCCGTCTGGATCACCGGGAAAAGGTGGAATTAACCATTCTCGACATGGGTACGCAGAGTCAGCCAAAATTACAGCTCCATTAAATGGAAGCTCTCCAATTTCAAACTTGTTCCATAGGTTGCAATTTCTTAGAACCTAATAGCAGTAAAGTCACAATATTTAAATTTACTGTAAGTTACATTATAATACATTATATTAGTTAGTCTAAGCTACATTAAAATTAGCAATCATAATAGTTCAAATAGTATGTTCAAACTTAGTGACAGACTTACATGTGCATCATGCCACCTTCCTGGACTGTTGGTCGATGCATTAAATATGGATGTGTCGGGTCCACATACTGCCATTGCATTTATGCTATGGACATGATGGCGATTGATTAGAGAATCTTCATCTGCTTGAGGAGGGTTAGAAAGGAGTATATGAGATCCATCCAGGACACCACATACGCACGGAAAACCTCCGATTTCCATGAACTTCTGTGGAAGAGTGGAGCAATCATTGGGCCACTTTATGATCTCTTGTCGAATCTAATCTTATAGGATAACAATTTTTATCTTTACTAAACTTAGTTTTTAATTTACTTACTAAAATAAAAATAATAAGCAACTTTATATGACAACGTAAAACTTTCAATAGTTTTATTAACTTAATACACTAACATTGAAAATAGCTTCTCCTACACTGTGTATAATACGATAAATTGTGTTGGTAGAGATTCCATGACAGTCTCTGAGAACATCAAAAAAAACATTTGTGCCAATAAAATGAAGAAATACCATTATCTGGAAACGTACTGAAATGCTTTTATTTCGCTTAGTATAATGTTGCAAATCATCTTTAAGCCTAGTTTCTAAAAAATCTAACACAGCTCTTGGGACTCGATACTGCTCTCGAAAAACGTTGTCAGAAACATCTTCGTTAAAAGAGCGACCATTAAACTAAAATGAAATTGAAAAACAAAACAAAAATATAATTTCTGTGCATATTTAGTATGATTTCTGATTTTGTTCGATAACAAATCATTAAAAAAACATCAAAATTTAGTAATTTTAAGTAATGCTTTAAACTCCAACCTCTCGAGGCAATCGGTGGCGAAGCTCATTTTCTGCAACTTCGAAATCTAAATCTTCATCCGAAAAAATTAAATCCATGTTGCTATTTTAATTTTACACAGTTTTTTTAAACACCAAATACTAGAATGTAAAAATATTTATAAAAATGGAATAGACAGCACAGCCTACTTAATAACTAATAAAATTTATTTAGTAGGCCTACTTAATAAAATTTTTTAAAAAAATTGTTGTTATCAATGACGTATTACGGATATAAAAAGTGCGTGAATTTAAGTGACGTATACGTTTTATGCTTTATAGCAATGGCCGAAAAAAATACAAATAGCGATAAATTCTTCGAGTTTACGCATTTTTTTACGTGTAAATAATTTACTTTAAAAATTGCGTTTTTACGAAAGATTTTTTTTCTCGAAAAAAACTTCGAATTGTTTATAGCATTGGCCCCAGCTCTTGCGGCAGAAAGACGTGTTATTTTAATAGCGAGAAATTTTTACAAAAAAATAGATATTACAATGAAAAATATCGAAAAAATGATTTCAAGTAAGCTTGAGGAACATAAATATAGTATTCTTAAAGAAACGGAACGTTTATTAAAAGACCAAAAAAAATCATTTACTTCAATCAGTGCAAATCTCAAAATTATTACAGATAGATTAGAAAAAACCACTTATTTGAATATAGATTAGACATGTTAGAGAAAGACATTAATAAAAACAAATGTAAAATATCGAATATAGAAAAAGACTTAGGTGACATTAAAGACAGCCTAAATTTTCAAGAAAATAAGCTGTTAAAGAAATTTTCAAAACATAATTGAAAATACAAAGCAAAGTGGTGGTTGAACGAGCTCATCGCACTGAACAATTCAAAGACAACAAACCAAGAACATTAGTTTTAAAATCTTTTAACTTCCAAGACAAAAACAAAATTCTCAATGCTGTAAAGTATCTTAAAGGAACTGGCCTATACATAAATACTCAAGAAACAATTTATCTTCGAAGAATGCTATGGGAAGAAGTGAAAAAACTAATAAGCGAATGTAAATGCGTCGTTTTAAAATACGATAAAATACACGAGATAAAAAAAAATAGCGCTACACACTATTGTTTTACTAATTAAACGCGTTCTCAATTTTACATTCTAAAATACTGGCAATAAAAAATAAAACAATAGATTTTGAAACGATGCGCTTTTATGTCTTTGAAACTGCGAAAAATATACTCCAACGACGCTTATACGCAAACTTAGATAACAAAGCACCAGGACTTAATGAAATTTGTAGCAACGTAGTAATGAGTATCTTTACGATAATAAAGAAACCCCTCTTCGAAATATTTAAATCTTCAATAACAATAGGAATTGTTCCAGAGAAATTAAAAATTGCAAAAATTGTACCTATATTTAAACTGGAGAACCATACTAAACAATTATAGACCAATCTCAATTTTTCCTGTATTCTCAAAACTCCTCGAACGAATAATTTATAATAAATTATACAAATATATAACAAACAACAGCATACATTCAAAAGCAACATGCAATCGTAGAACTTGTAAATAGCATCAATTACTCATTTGTTAACAAAGAATTCGTTCAAGGAATCTTTATAGATCTATTTTAAGCATTCGATACTGTTGATCATGCTATCCTGCTCAAAAAATTGAAAAAATATGGCGTAGAAAATGTTGCATTACTCTGGTTTAAAAACTTTTTCCTAAACAGACAGCAATGTGTTAATACTGACAAAAAATATCTCTTCAAAAATGCTTAAAATTAAATGTGGCGTTCCCCAAGGTTCCATTCTATCTCCCTTTTTGTTCTTAATATACATTAATGATCTTCCGAAAGTCTTAAACAAACTTGATGTCATAATGTTTGCAGATGATAGTAATTTATTTTATTCATCTCGGTTTAATGTCTTTGTGGGAGGCATATGCAATCAAGTTACTGAAGAAGATCTTAAAATTTATATGATAAGTGAAATAGACATTACGCCATTGTTAGTTGCCGTAAACAAAATAAACGAGTATAATAGATCGTTTCGAGTTACAATAAACAGTTCGGAAAAAATAAAGATATTCAACCTTGAGGTATGGCACAATAATATAATTGTAAAACCTTTTAGGACAAAACGCTTTTTCAAAAACAGTGAACAAAATCTAGTATCCAACGGGAGCCAGGATAAAAATTTTAATTGAAAATGGATCCAAGCAGCATAAGAGGAAAAAACAAGCCTTCAACAACTTTCGATATCTGTACTTTTAACTGTCAGGGACTTAAGTCAAACATTGAATTTACAAAGTCACTTATACAATCTTATGATATAACGTTTTTATGTGAACATTGGATATCTAAACTTGAATACTCCATAATAAGAGATTTATTTAATAAAACACACTCCATTTATTTCCATCAGTCTAATAAACATGTAAAAGGTCGACCATTTGGCGGAAATGCGTTCTTTATACGAAGAAATCAATTTCAAAATATTAGAGTACTTTACGAGGATGACCATATTTTAGCAATAAATTTCGAAAAAAATGAACTTAATATTATAGTTTTTGGAATATACCTCTCCTCATCGCGGAACAGCCTCTCATCATTGGAAGAATACAAAAGTCAACTAGATATCGTCAAAGGTTTAATTAATAGTTACGAAGGTAACGGTAATATAATTATAGCCGGTGATTTCCAATCTTTTCCACACCAAATATATGACTTATTTGAAAGATCGAATTCCTAAAGAAACAGTTATTCTGTCCACTTATCTGAATTTTTAAAAACAAATCAATTAGAACTAGTAGATGTAACTAAAGGTTCTGGCCCTAATTATACATATCGGCACCAGACGCTACCGAATTCGTCATATATTGATCACGTCGCCATACCAAAATATATAAATTTCCTAAGTCTAAAATGCATTGTTCATCTTGAGTGCTCAAATAACTTAAGCGATCATTTACCACTTTCAATATCAGTTGAAGTTGAAGGTAAGCACACTAAATACAATACCACAATAGAAGAAGATACTAATATTCCTAGCTACGCTTGGAACGATTCTAACTTTATAAATTCATATAATGATCATTTAACCAATTGCTTTAACTATCTTAATTTTACTGATAATTATGAATACGACCTTATTCAAATCTATAAAATAATTGCTTGCAGCGCTCAAATAGCTTTTAAGGAAACTTTAAAAAGTAAAAAGCAATGTTTGTATTCAAAATCTTGGTGGACACCTGAATTAAGTCGTTCTAAAACTATTCTTTCAATTCATTTCAACAAATGGAGAGATTCTGGTTTTTAAAAAGATTTAAACTCAGTAACTTTCAATCGTTACTTAATGGCTCGTAAAAGCTTTCGCAAAGCCGTCAAGTTGGCTCAAAATAATAAAATTTGCGCACAGTATACTAAAATTGAAAAGTTAAAAAATATTAGACCAAAAAACTTTTGGAATTCTTTTAGATGTTTAAACAAAGACATAAATTCTAGATTATTCACCATAAATAATAAAAAAGACAAAGAATCCATTACTTCAGAATTTGCAAACCATTTCGAAAAAGTACTGAATACTTCAAAAATAACACATCGTAATGGAAATCATCGGAGAATTCCCCCGTGTACAAAACATGATGATGTTATAATAACTGAAGAAAATATAATTAGGGCTATTTCGAACCTAAAATTTAAAAAATCTCCTGACTCTTTCGGTATCTCAGCAGAACATTTGAAATACGCAAATTGTGATACTTTAACAAAATGGCTCATCAAAATTTTTAATTATTCCATTAATTATGGATGGACACCATTATCAATGTCGACGTCTATTATTGTACCCTTGTTAAATCGTATAAAAAATCTTTAGACAGCCCGAACAATTATCGCGGTATTAGCATTATACCAATTTTTACAAAGGTTCTAGAATACCTAATCCTTATTATATGTCCGGATATTAGAGATACTCACCCCCTACAATTTGGATTCAATGCTAACTGTTCAACGCTACATGCTGAATTTCTAATTAGCGAAACAATTAAACATTACAATAGCAACAATTCACCTGTATACCTATGCTCTTTAGATGTAGAAAAAGCTTTTGATAGCTGCAACTGGAATATCCTATTTGATAAATTATATTTCGATAAAAAATTACCACTTTGTATAGTTAACACTATCTCTTCGTTATATAACAATAGTAGTGCAACAGTCTTATATCAAGGTTGTAAATCAAACTCCTTTCTTCTAAAGCAAGGAGTAAGACAAGGATCGATTCTTTCACCTCACCTATATAATATTTACACTGAAAGTCTTCTTGAAACTATTACAAATCAAGGTATTGTTGGCACATCGATATATGGTAACTTCACTGGTGTGGTGGCATATGCGGATGATATCATACTTTTAAGCTCTACCCTCTCTGGTCTCAAAAAGCTGATAAAAACATGCAATATTTACAGTAATTTAAATTGTATTAAAATAAATGCCGAAAAAACTGAATTCTTGATTTCAGGTAAAGCACAAATACAAACCAATACGATAACGATATCTAGTAATAAAATAAATCTTCAGAATAAACTTAGACATCTGGGATTCACATGGGATACTAAACATTCATTTTTTGCTTCACTCAATAATACAAATGTTGATGAAAAAATTTCAAACTTTAGAGCTGTTGTTCAAACTCTTATTCAATCTGGAATCCGGTTTGCCCACCCAAGTTCTATTTCTTATATATATAAATTATTGGCAGTCCCTACCTTAACTTATGGTATGGAGATATGTGAAAATAATTCTGATTTGATGAAAAAGCTAGATGTAATTGGAAGGAGTGCACTAAAATCGCTTCTAAATGTTTAAATGTTTATTAGGCGCACTGCGCTTAACTAAGTTAACTGCGCTAACTCTCTACGGATTTCTTATTTACTCTACCATTCAATCTTCGATATGGAAAAAAAGATCTGTTATTTTTATTGAACATTATTATACATACATTTTTGTGCATTAATGCTGATATTGATATAGTATGATTTTGGTTGATATATCTAGCTGAACTTTTTTGATAAGTATTTAAAATTAACTTTCAAAACAAGATTTATTAAAACACTTACTGAAGACTTCAGTAAATATAAACTAAATATAAAATTAGAAACAAATTACTTCAGTGAAGTAATTTGTTTCTAATTTTATATTTAGGTAAAAATTTGTAGTCAGTAAATAAATAAAACTATTTATTTACTGATAAGTAGATAAAAAGTTTTAAAGTGTTGTTAATTAAATCATCTGTATGGTAGTGTCACAGTTATTGGCATGACTCAATTATTGGCACTTTTCATTTTTTTCAAAAAATTATATAGCTATTTCTAGTTGAAAAATAAAAAAATTATCAACCTATAAACAGAGTAACATATCGTCTACTGTTTGAGCAAAAAATTTTTGCTGGTTGTCAATTTTTTTATAAAATTTTTTATTTAAGTAAGAAAAAAACGCAATAATTTGCCGAAAACGTTAACCTCGATACGGTTTTCGTTTCTGAAGAAAACCAGAACATTATTTTGATTCCATAATTTATTAATTATAATCAGAAGTCCAAAATGGCACCAAAGGTAATATGAAATGTTATTTAAAAGTTAACGCAGTAATTTTTATTTTACAATAAAAATTTCCTGAGTTATTCTTTTTTTAAATTCGTGTGCCAATAATTGTGACAACAACTCAAACATTGGCAATATTTTTAATTGAATATGTTTATAACTTTTAAAATAAGCTTTTTTTCTAGCTTTTGTTTTTAATATTAATTATATTTTAGTTATTACTAAATAATACAAAAATCAAAGAATTCTATTCACAACAGACAAGTGAATATAAAGCAATATGACAGTAGAAGCATGGAGCGAGCGATTGACTTAAAAATCAGAGATGTCTATCAAATCAGCTGCAAAAAAAATATAATGTTCCTCGCAGTACTCTACAAGCAAAACTATCTGGTTTAAGCAGTCTAGTGTGTAGGCCTGGACCAGCACATACTTTGCCACTATTTATAGAAGATGCATGTGAGAAGTAGCTTATTGAAATGTCAAGAAGAGGATTTCCTCTAAAAATAAATTACTTACAACTAATAATTTCAGAAATATTGCATAAAAGCTCGTACCTTGCTGTATTTAAAAATGGATTTCTTTCTGGAAATTTGGCATACGGATATCTAAAAAGGTACTCTAACTTGAAGTCTAAAATATCAGAGTATCACTCTTTAGGTCGGTCCAGTGTCACCAGGGGAAACTTTCCTTTAAAATTTAAAAGAGTTATTTAAATGTTGGTAGAGGAAAAAAATACTAAAAGTTCCATTTCCAATAAACCTATAAATAAAAGAAAGAAACGTCAAGTGTAAGTTCTATCTACACAAGAGTATAGACAAACACTAACAAATAAAGTCAATAGATCAATAGAAGATGAAAATTGGATTTGTATTTTTGGCTAGGCAAATTATAATGAAGAAATAAGACTAAAGTTGCGTGTGAACTATGATACAGTTTAGGTGCACAGCACAATGTGATTGTGCTGTGCACCTAAATTGTATATCTGAGGAGCACAAAAGGCTGACAAACATAAAAAAACTTATTAAAAGAAAGAACTTTCTTTTTGCGTGCCAAGAATACGCTTAAATAAATAACTTTATTTCTTTAAATTCTCTTTAATTTTGTGGTTTTAATTGATAAAACACTTTTATTTTATATATGTATTTAATATACGATATACTTATTAGTTCTTGTAAAATAAAAAAAAATTTTAAACGAAAAAAAAAATCGATGTTCAGGTTCTCTAGATCTGGAATCAAATTGATGCCAATAATTGAGTCGCGCGTGCCAATAACTTGCGACAACGAATCAACTTACTTATAATGTGAATATATACTAGATTTTTTGCGCAAATGAAAAATTAAATGCGTTAGGTCATTTACAAGGTATTTATCTAATATTGTGCCAAATTTGAAAAAGTTTCATTCACTGGTACGATTTTTGTACAGAAATTAGTATCAAAAATAGCGTTAAGGTGCCAATAACTGTGACACTATCATATATTTATCATTAAGTTTTTTATTAATTGAACTAACCTGTAAGTTTTATATATAACATTGTATATATTATTTAAAACTTACTTTCATTGTAACAGTGAATCTTAACATCATACCTAAATTGATATCAATAAATTTAATTAACTATAAGGTTATTTATTTATCAAAAGAATGATTGTTTTGATAAATAAATAACCTTATAGTTCATTAAATTTTTGGATATTAATTTAGGTATGATGTTTAGATTGATTTAAATTTATATATTTTCTTGACTTGATTTATGAAAAAATAGTTTAGATAAAATGTTTAATAAAGAAATTTATAATTGGTATTTAACGTTAAAAGATACCTCTAACAATGCATTATATTGTAAATTTTGCAGTGATTTTAATGTTCAGCTCCTCTGCTATGAAAAACAATGAGCTACAAAGATAAATAGATTAGTTGATAATATCAGAAAATTAAAGAAACAACGCAAAAATAAAAAGTTGGATTTGCTATTAAGTGAAGCCTTTATTCCACTTGAGACAAATATTCCTAATAATACATCTATTAGTTCTGAAGTTTGTAAAGAAGCAATCCTTATCAGGGAAAACAAAATGCTCAAAAAAGAAAATAAAAGTTTAAAAAGGAAACTTCAAATAATCCAATTCAATCCAAAAATAAAAAAATCCATCATCGGATTTAGAATTGGATTATTTTAAGCATCTAAAGGATTTTGAAGATATGTCAAGCAATCTGCAAATACTTACTTCAAAAAACTCTTTAATTGAAAGTGAACTAAACAATGTTAAAAAACTTTATTGTGAAAAAGAAGAAAAGCTTAATATTATTGAAAACAAATTAAAACTATTAAAGTCCAAAAATAAATCATTTAATGTTAGAAATTTGAATAAAAAAATAAAATATCGTAATACTCAACTGGAAATTAAAAAAAATGAAATAAATTCATTAAAAAATGAAACAAAATATAAAATACCGCCATTAAAAAAAAAAAAAATTGAAGATATTACTTCAGTTCTTGAAAATTCCGATATAAGCATTTCTGAATTGACATTTCTAAATTCTGAAAATATTTCTGAATTCTGAAAAACGAGAAAATAAAGCTGCAAAAAAAATTGAGTCATTTAAAAATTATTTTGAAAAATAAAACCAACTATATTAATGACTGCAATATGAAAGATGTTATAAGTTTAGAGGATGAAGTTGTTTCATTATGTAATAAGACAAACATTTTAAACGAGGAAAATCAAGAACTTCAAAAATTGGTTTCTTTGTTAGAGGGCGAGGAAGTAATAACATTTGAAGATGGCAGATACAGCGATGACATTCGAGAAACTATCATGAAACTTCATTCAATGAACGTGAGTATAAATAGTGTCAACGGAGTCATAAAAGTAATATTAAACAAACTAGCAAAAAAGAACATATCTAGGCTACCATCAGCGCTGTAAAATGTAGGTTAATGCAGGAAGCTTCAATTTTAGTTCAATTTCAAGTTGCTGAAGCAATGCTTGAAAATAATTTGACAAATAAAAACTCTAATATAGGCAATTGTTTGCATGGTGATGGTACTCAGAAATACCGTAAGCATTATCAAAATTTTCAAATTACTACAACCAGTGGGAAAACTTTATCTTTTGGTTTGTCAGAAGTGGTTGGAAAAGATGCAGCAACTGTCTTGCAAAACTTTACTAATATAGTAGATGACATTTGTGACGTTGTTAGCAACTCAGCCACTAAAAAAGAAATTAATTTTGCTAAGTTAATAACATCAATTAAATCAGTAATGTCTGATCTATCTTCAGTTAATCCTCTTTTTAACTCACAGTTAAAAACATTAAGAGAACATCTTTTGCTGATTGCAATTAATAACTGGCATTTGCTTTCTTCAGATGTCAAAGACAATATGAAGGACATGAGTAATTTTTTCTGTAAACTTTATTTGCTCGCTAATTTTGCATCTGAAACTGATAAGGTTTTGAATTCTTTTAAAAAAATTCTGCCTCAAAATGATTTTGAAACTGTTTTTGGTTTTAGTGGTAAAGAATGTGGTGCTGTAAGGTTAGTTCGTACCACATGTAAGGCATTTCATTCAAGGGGTAGTGAGGAAGCTGGTGTTGCATCATGGTTTTGTTCTTTTCTTTCTTCTCGTAATGATAAATCTTTTTTTGTTCCATTTATTGGAAATCGTTTTAATATTTTATATTACAATGCAGCTGCCCTATACTATCATAAGGATGCTATAACAGAATTTCTTAATGCTTGGCCTAACCCTAATAATTTATTAAAAGCAATTAAAGAAGACATCACAAATCTTGTATTCATTGCTGAAGTTCGTGCATTAGGTATTGTTGACAAACTACTTACTGGTCCAATGTGGCGAACTATCGAATCACTTGATAGTATTTTATTTTTAAACCCCTACCTACTTTGCTTAAAAATTAGACTTTCATCACTTTGTATGGATGCATCTTCTTTATTATTTGCTAATGGAAAAATTTTTGAGGATACCAATCTTCTTCATCAAGATGTGGTTTACACCAAACTGTTTGAATGCACTCAAAATGATGAGTTTGATTCTTTAACTGTGCAATGACTTGAAATTATTTTCCATGCAATTCTTGTTAATTTATAACGTCAGTGTGCTGATCAGTTACCAGGTGGTAAATATTGGAATCCATCTAACTCAGTTTCTGAAACTGCTTCTAATGTCCCTGTCACTAACAAAGCATCAGAAAGTGACTTTGCCATTTTGGATTTAATGGTTCGCACAAAACCCAATGCAAATGTTCAAACTATCCAGGCTTTGACAATGTGGTCTCAGAACCAAACATTAGAATGGCTTAATGGTAAAGCAGATGAAGAAAGAAAACAATTACTTGAATATTCAAGAACTAAAGTAACATTAATGAAAAGCAAACATGATGAAAGAAAAGAAGCTCTTAAAAAAGATAAAGCTATGCACCTTCTAGCAAAGCAAGAAGAAAAAAATTGAGAAGAAATTAAACTACAGCATAAAAAAGTTGCAGCTTGTAATGATTTGATAAATTTAAATGTAAGGGCATGGATATCATTAGAGGAAGCAGAGGAAACAGTTTCTGATATAGAAGAGCCATTGAAATCAAAAGTACTCCTTGCTCAACTTAATTTTTATCGCATAATCTTAGATGTCGATTGTGACAAAAAACATTTTTGTAAAACAAAGGTAGAAGGAAGCAAAAGAATAAACTTGTCTTCAGAGGAATTATATCAAAATCTACTTATTGTTATTCAAGCAAATTTAACACCAAACAAACAATCTTTAACTAATATAAGTAATAATTTAAAGCCTCGTAAAATACGTGATGCAGCTGTTGAAAACAAAGAAAAAGAATTAATGGAAAAAATTCAAGATGCAAGACTAAACAAATTAATAGAGCAACAAAAAAAGCACTCCTTATCAAAATTTATTAACAATCCATCTGATTTTGTAGGTTTTTCTATACAACATCGTGTTAGAGAAGATGCTCATGAAGTATCTTGGGAACGTGCGCAAGTGGTTCAAATTGATCAATTAAACGGTAGACGAACTACATACCTTGTTAAGTATGATAACGAACCTGATGAAGTATGGTCATTTCCTTTATTAATTGATTTTGAAAAAGGTGATCTTATTCTTTGTAGCTAGGATTGCAAGGTAATTTTATTTAATGTAAATTTAGAATAATGTTATAGTATATATTAATCTTATTTATTTTATTGTTATGTTCCAATAAAGTTTTTTTTTTAACTGCATTTGAGTTCAGTGGTTTTTATCTTTATAAATAGTATGAATCATATCTGATAACGGGTGATGCGGAAGTTATCGGACAAAATAAAAACGTCAATAACATAATTATAAATAAAAAAACAAACTACTATTATACTTTTTTTAAATAAATCATTTATCTTTTAATAAAAATATATTATTTTTTATATGAAAAAACACCACCATCTGCAATTGATCTCAATTTTGCTCTGACGCCTTTCATATGCGACTGTAAAAAGTTTAAATCAATTTCTTGTAGTTTTAGTTTAATGCGGTCAATCAAAACTTGCTCTGTTGAAGCTCGCCAATCTCCCTCGTAAACCTTCTGTGCCAAATGTCCCCAAAAATTTTCAATTGGTCGTGCTTGAGGCACATTTAGGGATTGGATTCTTTATCAAAGTAATACACATATTAGTCTATCCAATTTAGAGAATCTTTAGAATAATGAGAACTTGCTGAATCTGGCCAAAATAAATAGTTAAAGTCTCCATGAGACTGAGACTTGTGAATAAATGGAAGAAGTCGTTTTTCTAAACATTCATTAATATAGATTGATGAATTGATCGCTTCTGCTTTGGAAGTGCGAAACAATGGCTCGGACATACCACGGTCAGATATGGCTATCCACATTAATAATTTTTTTGGAAATTTCTCTTTTCCTATAAAACGAACACTTTCTGGGCATGTCTTTTTGTTGTTTGTGTAGTATCCAGAATTTCCAGGCATGTTGTCCCCTGCAAAACAAAAGTATTTTTCGTCATCGACGACTAGAAGCGATTTTGTGTTATAGAGTTGGTTAACTAGTTTCCTGCTTCTTTTCTTTGCCTTTATTTGTTGTTCTATAGTGTATTTTGGAGTCTTTTAACGTTTTCTATATTTAATATTCATTTTTTTTAACTGACGACCAATTGTCGATTGATTTACACCGAATTTAATACCTATTTTTCTCTGACTGACCCCTTTTCGATTGTTGACAAGTCTCGTTAATCCGACTTTCTTTTCTCTAGTCCAGGATGTCGGACGACCAGGGTTCTTTCTATCAGAAAACGATTGAACAGTTTCAAGTCTTTTTAGGTTATCATATATTGTACTGAGAGCAAATCCTTCCTTTTCAAAATGATTTACAATTTTTTTTTTTTTATATTAGGTTTATTTACAAAAAACATTTTTAGTTGCTTTCGAAAAGATTCTCGTTCAGCTGCATTTAACCTCGTTTTAAATAATTGTGTTTCAAATAATAAAGTTTATATTTTATAGAACGTTTATGCCTACGCATAAAACCACAAAAACTAATTATTATGCTCAAATAATGAAATTAGGATTTGTCCGATAACTTCCGCATCACCCGTTATGTTTAACTGTACCAATTTTGTTTATTTGTTGTTGTTTATTTGCAGCTTAACTGCGCATTATTATTAAAAAAAAAAAAAAAAAAGCTTATGCAAAAATACTATTACTTTTACATGAACTGCCTATCAAGGAAAGGAAAGAATCCAGAAATGGAGGGCAAACTTTAGGCAACATGACAGCTCACTGATGGAGTGCAAAGTCCTATGGCTTACCTTCTCGTTGGTGCACTTCGTTAAGTAAGTTAGACAATTTTGTCTAATTTATGAACGGAATAGCCAAAGCAAATTATGTATAAAATTGCATAAATTTACAGATATGATGTCTGCAAAGTTTTGAATGAATTTTGAAAATTGAAATTTTTGTGATCAAATAATTTGCAACATATAGTCAAACTTGGGTACATTAATAGTGCGATAATTTATTTCCATGACTGTTATTCTCTGTTATTATGACTGTTTATTTCCATGACTGTTAATCTATGTTAATTCCATATCTGTTAATCTATGTACTAATACAAGAGGGAGGGGTAATAAAAGTGTGGGTGGGGGTGGGGAGTTTAGTCAAGATTTAATAAACCGGGGGGGGGGGGGGCAGAATTTACACTGAAAGTTTTATTACTTATCAGTAACTAGTATATATTTTTTAATTTTTAAAGCTGATTTTGACTTATTTTTTTTTAGTTTTTAGATATCATTTTTTTGTTAATAACAAGTAAAAATTAATAAACGGGTGGGGGGTCTTAATAAGCTTAGGGTGGGTGGCAAAGTTTCTCAAAAATTATTAAACGCGCCCCCCCCCCTCGCCCTTCAATTATGGACTCGAGAGTACACAATCGAATAAAGCCAAACAGAATAAAATAGAACAATTCAACGAGTTTTTCATTCATTGTTTTCAAAATTTTCAAAAAAGTTAAGCCCTAACCCCATAAAAAATAGAAATTTATCGTAGATCTTTTATCTACGATAAATTTATCCATAAAATATTATCGTAGGTGCTGAAAACAATAAATTAGTCGAAACAGTAGACTATTAGCGGTTAAATCTCTTTTTGAATTTATTAGACCATTACCAGAAAAACACCCCCGACCATTACATTGCCTCCACCATGCTTCACGGTCTTACGCAGTAACGTAAATCGAGGCGTTTTCCGGCCGGTCGACGTACACGGCAAATGCCATCGCTCCCAATGATATTGAACTTCAATTCATCACTGAACAGGACAGTTCGCCATTTCTGCACATTCCAGTTAATATGAGATGTAGCAGACAAGAGTCTTTTTTTTTGGTTTTTTAGTGAAATCAGCGGTTTCTTAGCAGGGCGTCGAGAAAACAATCCGGCTTCAACAGCACGTCGTCTGATTGTTCGGTCCGATACAGGCAGCTCTAATTGCTTTTGTATCTCGACTGATGATATCCAGGGATTCTTCTTGACGGATCTGACGATCATAGAATCCTCTCTAGAAGTGATGGAACGCGGACTTCCACCTTTGTTATATGCTGCCAACTTCCCCCTAGAACGATATTTGGAACATAGTCTTAATGCGGTCCATTTTTTCACGCAATATTTATCACAAATACTTTTTTGTGACATTCCACTTACGTAGTCGCCAATAATTTTCTTTCTTAGTTCCAATCCAAGACTGTTGGGAGCCATTTTTGCACTTGAAGTCATAAAAATAATAAAAATAAATAATCACGCTTCTCAAGGCTTACTGTGTTACATTTACCTTGTGATGATACAATAATGCTCTGTAGAACGCAACGTCTTGATTGGATGTGGACTGTATTGATGTAATGAAACAATTGTTGTATTTCACTTCTTGTATTGATGTTCTTCGATAAAACACTTTGATAAAACTCACTTCGATAAACTGTCTTGATAATACTGACTGATTGACTTCCATATACTGACTGAATTACATGTCGATTTACATGTCTCTTATACAGTAAAATGAACCTGGGTGAACCTGTTCTGGAAGATTCTAGATGCTTCTTTTCGATGCTTCTGGATGCGTCTGGATGCTTCTGAATGTTTCTGGATACTTCTGGATGCTACTGGATGTTTCCAGATGTTTCTTCTGGAAACTTCTGGAAGCTTCTGCATGCTTCTGGAAACTTCTGGATACTTCCTTTAATTGTTAAAAAACTTCCGTGACGTTGACACGGACTTAAGAAAATCAAAACAAACCCAAAAAGTTGCACTTGTTTTGTCCGCTGCAAAATGGCATTTGTCAACGAAATTCTGCCTGTGTGCTGTCACCTGTCAGCTGATTGCTCATGTCATCGCATGCTATGACTCCATACTCCTGAACTGTTTGCTGTGGTAGTATAGTTCGTTTCGTTTTTAAGACATGTAAAATTAGGAACACTTTTTAGCATTGTTCGATGTTGGTTGCAAATGTTTTGTCCAATACTGTAAATCAATAATTACTTTATTTATGCCTAATCATATATTTATATGTACAAAATCTAGCATTTATCAATTATTTATTATCTTACATTTTATTATATGTAAATCCAATATAAAATGAACTACAATTATATTTTGTGAAACTAGAAACATGTAAAACGAAACACAAAAAATATTAGTAGTAGGAGAGACCGGGGCTAGTTGCAAGAATATTAAAAAAGCTACATTTATCTTCTTAAACTTTAATATTTTTGAAATTTTTTTTTCAGGGTTATAAAATAGATCTTAGTGACATATTAATCCAACATTAATAAATATAATATAAAGCTTAGTTATTCTGCAATAGTGAAACAAAAATGAAAAAAAAATGTTGCAACTTACCCTGCATCGGGGGAAGTTGCAAAAGTGAACGGGGCATGTTGCAACACAATACTTTAAAAGTATAAGCCTTGTAGAGTTCACAGAAAAATTACTAGTTAATCTGTAATTTCTATTTGACAACAAAAATTTTATAATTACAATAAAAGAAAGTAGTATTTTCCTTGAGTTGCAATGCATTTATTACGCTAGACTTCACATGTACCTGACTTGTTTAGTAAACTAAAAACTGTTTTTTTTTTTTTAAATTCTCTTAGTCAAATAAACAACAATTAAAAAAAGGCAAGAGGAGTATTTAGAATATTTAAGTTCTGTTTTTTATTCTGTTTTTAGGATATAAAAATACAACAACATTTTGTGTTTTTATATAACAAAAAATTAATTAATTCCATTTTAATTGTGGAAGTATTAGACTTTCGCTTTTTAGAACTAACTTCTTTTCAGTCATAAGTCGCTGTTTTACTGGAGCATCTGTAAGAATTTCTGCATACTTTCTCTTTTATCTAGTGAGTATTTCTTTCCAAGGTTGTGCTTTTGGCAGAGGTCTTACATTATCTGGGGAAAATTCTAATGATGCTGGAGATGGAATTGCATCTGAGATTGAAGTTGATATACTAATATCAATACCTGCTTTAGATTTAGAGTTGCTGGACAATCAGTAACAAATGATGGAGCATAATCTGCATCTGAAAATATATCTTTATCATATGGGAATATACCTGCCACTCTAAAACCAGATGTTATGTTTTGTTGTGTAAGAGAATGCTGTTAGGCTATTTTTGCAATTCCTGGCAAATCATATATACTCATTGTTTTTCCTGGCCATTGTTTCATCCATGAGTCTTGTTCAATAGCTACGCATTTTTTGAATGGTCAGAATACAGATCTATCTTGAGGTTGTAACTTATGTGAGCAATGAGGAGGGAAGGAAAGCAAAACTATACAATTATCTTTACACAATGTTATTAATTGAACAGATGAGACTGATGGTTGTCTATAAGTAATAGTACAGGGCTTTCTTTTGTGGGCTTGACATGCCAAACAAAGTGGTTTAAGTAAGTAACAAAGCACTTCTCATTCATCCAGCCCGACCCATTCGAAGCATCAATGCATTTATTTGGTCCATCACGAATAAAGCGATCAAAAAATTTCTTTTTCGGAAATAGAAACATTGGAGGCACACTATTGCCACATGGATCTACAGCTAACACCATTGTCACTAGTGTCCTTCGTTCTTGAGATGTTAATGCTCCAACTTGCTTAATACCTTTACAAGCAATTATCTTATTTGGTTTTTGCACAGTGGTGATACCAGTCTCATCAACATTGTAAATATTAAATGCAGAAGAATGATTTTTATCTAAAACATCTGATAATTTTTGAAAAAATACACTTACATTAGCACAATTAAAACTAGTTGCTCGTGGAAGACTTGTTGCTTCTGGAGTTCTGATAGACAATCCTGAATGTCAATTTAAAAACCCGCTCATCCAGTCAGGATCAGCCATTGAAAGTTTTAACCAAGATTTTGGAAAACTAATGTTATACTTTATAGCACATTCAAATGCAAGTTTTTGTGATTCATAAGGTGATAATCCAAAATAAATATCAGATGTTGATATATATGAAGCAATAGCTTTTTCTTGTTCTAAATTGAAAACTTGGAATGACTTTTTATAACCAGAAATAGGTAGCTGCATTCCCATATTTACTTTTTTTACTTTATTTATGTAACGAGAAAGAGTTGAGTAGTGGATTCCGTACTTTTTTGCTGATGCTCTAATCGACATTTCTTTTCCATCAATAACATGGTTTGCTACCTCTACTACCATTGGATAATGACCTTTTTCAGTTTTTCTCTTGTAAGTTCTCATTTAAAATTTTTACTTAAGCTCAAAATAACAGTTTAATCAAATAACAATAAAATAAATAAACATTAAAGTCATTTTATACAACTAAACCTACATCATCATTTATTTATATATGAATGATTAATTTACCTATACATATGTATATATTATATATATATATATATATATATATATATATATATATATATATATATATATATATATATATATATATATATATATATATATATATATATATAAATATATATATATATGTATATATATATATATATATATATATATATATATATAAATATATATATATATGTATATATATATATATATATATATATATATATATATATATATATATATATATATATATATATACATATATATATGTATAGGTAAATTAATCATTCATATATAAATAAATGATGATGTAGGTTTAGTTGTATAAAATGACTTTAATGTTTATTTATTTTGTTGTTATTTGATTAAACTGTTATTTTGTGCTTAAGTAAAAATTTTATATATATATATATATATATATATATATATATATATATATATATATATATATGTACATATATATATATATGTATATATATATATATATATATATATATGTATGTATATATATATACATATATATATATATATATATATATATATATATATATATACAGTGCTTTTTTTCTAAAAAAAAAGGTGCCGGTGACGCGAAATAGATTAACTCCCCAAAAAGTTAACTCCCGGTTAAAACATTTTAACTCCCCGGTTAATCTATTTCGAAATAAATTAACCCCAGGAGTTAAATTATTTTAAAATATAGCAAAATGGATTAACTGGGGGCTTAAGTATTTCTAACCCCCACTGAAATAAATTAACCCCCTATAATACGCGTTTTAAATAATTTAACTTATAATTGTATCTACAAAATTGTGCAAGTATTCTAATTTAAAATTTTTTTAAAATATATCTAGTATTATATATATTAAAATATATAATATATAAATATTTAGTGAGCGTTGAATAAAACTACTTTATAACTGTTTATTTTTGACAAGCCTTTATATTATATATAAAAAGGAGATCAAAACAATAGTATTAGTAGAATAATAGTATTAGTAGAGGTTCGTGCAATACTATAACTATTGTTTTGATCTACTATTACTATTGTTTTGATACTAATACTTCAAAACCATTCTCTTTTGCTAATAATGTCTAAGGTTATAGAGTTTATATCTATACTATAGTAACTATACTATACTCTCTCTCTCTCTCTCTCTCTCTCTCTCTCTCTCTCTCTCTCTCAATGATAGCAGCTATTGAACCAGTAATAAAGAAGGCATCGTTAATGTTTTGTATCCCAACAACGACACTGCGAGACAGAATAAAAAGACTTCAGCAAGGGAGTTTAGAACTAAGAAGTTGTTCATTAAAAAAACTTGGGAATTTTAAATCAGTTTTTAACCTTGAACAAGAGTAAGAGTTAGCTAAACACCTAATTTTTCTAGAGAGTTGCTTGTTTCCAGTAACAATGAAAGATTTGAGAGAATTGGCATTTCAGCTAGCTGAAAAGAACAAGATGTCACATAGCTTTAACAAAAAATCAGGAATGGCAGGCTACCAGTGGGCAGAAAGCTTTTTAAAACACAATCCTGTTATTTCTTTGGGTATACCAGAGGGATGTGGGACTTTGGGTATACCAGAGGGACCAATGGGACTTAACCGACCTGCTGTGAATAAAATTTTGAACTATTGACTAAAAGCATAGATGAAAATAACATATTTCCAAATAATATATATAATGTTAACAAGACAGGAATTTCTTCAGTACCAAAAAAAGTGTCAAAAGTAATTGCTAAGATGGGTAAAAAACAAGTTGGAACTCTAACATCAGCTGAACGAGGGAAAATCATAACAATCAAAATGTGTATGAGTGCCTCTGGTATATACGTGCCCCCTTGATTATTTTCCTTGATTATTTTGTCAGAGCTCCCAAGAATGTTAATAATATCGAAAAAGCTCCTCCGGGTACTATTGCATCATATCACCCTAGTGGTTGGATGCAAACAGATATATTTTTGAAGTGGTTTGACCATTTTCTGTCCTTTGTAATGCCATCCAAAAAAAGACCTGTACTGCTATTATTAGATGTTCATGCAACACATACAAAAAATATGGAGTTCATAATAAAAGCTTGTGAAAATCGTGTTACTGTTATTTACTTTCCACCACATTGTTCACAGCATCTGCAGCCGCTAGATGTCTTCTTAATGGCACCACTTAGTAGCAACTATTCGAACGAAGTTTGTATTTGGCTGCGTACACATTATCCTAGAGTTGTGACCGAATATCAGATTCCAGAACTATTTGGAATAGCTTATATGAAATCTGCAAACATGTTGACAGCTGTAAATTGTTTCAGAAAGACTGGAATAAGTCCACTTAATCCTGAAGTTTTTGATGATTGGATGTTTGAGCCTTCAGAAACAACCAACAGGTCATTTCCTGAGATGGATTCAGCAACACCAAATCTAACTACCAAGTCTCAAACACCAACTATTTCACTGCAAGAATTATCCCTGACATCTTGCTCTGAATCAGAAACTTGTACCACAAAAAGTATACCCCCAGCGATTTTTGTGATTTTTGTTTAATAACATTTTCCAAAACTGTTGCATTTTTTTCTAAATTGCTAAAATTAAAAGCTTTTTTGTTGTTGTTGTTGTTTGTTGAATTACACTGATAAAAAAACACAGGTCGTTTTTATTTTCATATTTCATTAATCTAAACCTTACGGGGGCTGTTATGACCCCACATCCCTATATATATATATATATATATATATATATTATATATATATATATATATATATATATATATATATATATATATATATATATATATATATATATATATACATATGTATATATATATGTATAATATACATATATATATATATATATACATATATGTATATATATATATATATATATGTATATATATATATATATAATATATATATAAATATATATATATATATATATATATATATACATATATGTATATATATATATATATATATACATATATGTATATATATATATATATATATATATATATATATATATATATATATATATATATATATATATATACAAATATGTATATATATATATATATATATATATATATATATATATATATATATATATACATATATATATATATATATATATATACATATATGTATATATATATATATACATATATGTATATATATATATATACATATATGTATATATATATATATATATATTTTAGGGTGCGATTGTGCCTCTCTATAGGGGCACAACCGCTTTTTTTGCTAAGTCTAATTTTTGTGTGATAACATTTTCAAAAACCATTTTATTTTTTTCTTAATTGCAGCCATTTAAAGCTTAATGATGTGTTTATCAAAATACACTGTTAAAAAAGCGTATGCCGTTTTTATTTTCATACTCCATTAATCTAAACGTTACGGGGGCTGTTATGTCCCCACTTCCCCTATATATATATATATATATTTATATATATATATATATATATATATATATATATATATATATATATATATATATATATATATATATATATATATATGTATATATATATATATATATATATATATACATATATATATATATATATATATATATATATATATATATATATATATATATATATATATATATGTATATATATATATATATATATATATATATATATGTATATTTATATATATATATATATATATATATATATATATATATATATATATATTTATATATATATATATATATATTGCCACTATTAATATATGATATTATAATCGTAGAAATATAATTTATATCCATATCAATAACTAATTAACAGATTTAAAAACAACACATTTGGAAAACATCAAGTTAAAACTTTTTTTGTAATTCGTATAAGTTGTTCCAAGGGAGTTAATATATTATGGGGAGTTAATTTGTTTCGCCGACAGGGGTTAATTTATTTCAAGGGGAGTTAATCTATTTCGAAATAGATTAACTCCCCGGGTAATTTTTTACGCAACGGGAGTTAAATTATTATGGGGGTTAATTTATTTCATGACACCGGAACTCACCTGTATTTTTCTTTATATTTCAAAAATGAAGCAGAAATTAGTAATTTAGTTTATAAATAATTTTTATATGTATAGCTACTGGTAGGCTCCCCCGTACATCATACCCATAAAGGCGGGAACAAATATAAGAAACCGTTTTCCAATAAAAGAAGCTTTTTTTCAAATAATGACAGGTGTTTTTTTTCGGATAGGGGGTGAGTGGGGGAGGGGTCAGTCGCTGTATATAAAATGCAAACTTTACAAAACTTTTGATTTTTATAACAAGTCCCATAGTTTTTGCAAATTTTTGTTGGACATATCCTCTCGTCTCCTTTCCTTGCTCTTAGTGTCTACTGCTGAATGCCTTCCGCTAAGTAACCACGAATCAACGTACTTTGAAGGATCGAAGCTTGTTAGCGGTGGTCCCACTAATTTAATGAATAACAACGTTGAAACTGTTTTTGCCATTAATGAAGCTCTTGTTGGTGTGATGGTTAGAATCATTTGTGAAAACCCTCGTTCGCATTCACTCGTTCGCATCCACTCGTTCGCATTCACTCGTTCGCATTCACTCGTTCGCATTCACTCGTTCGCATTCACTCGTTCGCATTCACTTGAGGAAATGGGAATAGTATGTAGAGCGTGTACCAAACGAACTAAATTTTCAGGATATGTTTTTTCTGCCAGGTATTCACGGAATCCACCAATCATTTCTCTTTCATTTAACTGTAGTCTTAACGACAGATTTCTGATTTCAGTTTCTCCAAATGTTACTTGGTTGTTTATGTTATCAGGCCAATGATTTTGATCTAAGATGCGAGTCCACTGAGCTAATTCAACATCTTTTTCAGCAAGCAACCTTTTTCAATTGACTCTTTTAGTTTTATATAAAAGGCGTTAGGATTAATAGCTGAATTGTTTTTGAAATTTTTATTGTGAAGTAAAACTCCATGAAAACGGAGATTCTGTGCTGAAACTAAAGCAAATTTGTAATAGGGACCACCATTATTTTTTCTTTCTTCGAATACTTGAACAAGAGCTTTAATTTTTTGATTTGCTTTGTATAGATCAATATTGCGCTCTTGTAGGTCCAAACTCAATTCCGATAATTCTTGGAGAGCATCACACATTAATCCTAGATCCGTTAAAAACTCTGTTGATGTAATTTTGTTTTTTAAGCCTGCATAAGTGGATTTTTCGTTTTTGTCCCTTGTAGGATCAACCATCGCTTCCTCAAAATGTTTCATAAGCGCTTCGTAATTTTCCCATACTGCAAAAACTGAACGGAAACTAGATGACACCCAACGTGTATTTAAAATTCGACCAATTTTCAGCAGCTGAATATTAAGTAATTCTGCGCATGAACGTAACTCTCTGCTATTTTTTGGGGAAGCATGATACACGACGTAAAGCTTATCAAGAAATGATTTGAATCTGTTAATACTTGAGATCTCCCTAATAGTATCGCCTACTGATAGTTCCAGTCTATGATTAGCACAATGCCAAACTATAACAAAAAGAAACTTTTCAGTGACTAATTTAAAAACGCCACTTTTGCATTCTAACATCACTGCTGCGCCATCGCATGCTACAGAAACTAAATAATTTTTCAAATATTCATCTTTCATCCCATAAGAATGAAGACATTCAAGTAAAGCAACAAATAGTCCTTTAGCCGTAACACTTTCAAGCTCCACTAAATCCAAAAATAAATTGATTGGTGAATTCATTCCGCTGCCTTTTACACAGCACCGAATGTACACTATCAGTGTTGATTTTTGGCTTATAGTGGTTGATTCATCAATAATTATCGAAATCTTACTCTTTGACTTTATGACTTCTGCAATAATTTTTTTCCTCATTTCGTTACCTATATGATTGACAATATTAATGCATGCGTTTGTAGAATGAAGAATACAACCCATTTCAACTCCATTCATTTCTTGAAGATCAATTTTCATTTCAAAATTATTAAAAGACTGATTTCCTTTAGCAACTTTATATGCAGTTTGAAAAATGTTTGCTGTTACAGTTTTCTCACGCGTTAAGGTGGTACTAAAGCTAGTATTAAAATGTTAAATAATGTATTAAAAAATTGCAAATTAGAAGTTTTATATATAAAAAACTAAAATATACAAATTTTAAAATAATTTGTAACAAAAAAAAATTTTTTTGCCTCGATTACCCAAATCTAAAAACACATAAAAAGAAAAATACGCAGAATGCAATATCTCAAGATAGGGTCATTCATTTGCTCCAAAACTTTACAATAACATTGGTCCCATATTGATGTAGAAGTTGTACTAGAATCATCTACTGTATGCATGTAGTTTAGGAGTAAAGGCAATTTTACCATATTGAACCAGCTGCGGGTGCCAGGTACCAGACATCTCAGGCATTATTTCATGAACTATTTTGTATTAGAACCTAATTCTAGTACAACTCCTGCATATGATAATAATGAATATATCCTGAAAATTTCATTGTAATTGCACCTTTAGATCTTGAGATATTTAATTCTGCGTAATCGTGTATATTGAAAGTTTTCAAAAGGAAAAAAACACGTTTTAAAAACAATAAACTTTCCCAGTCAACTACCAACCACTAATAGAATAAGCTGGTTGTTTTTCTGATTCATTTTCAATGTCTAAGTAACCTTTTCTTATATTTTTAAGGATTTTTCTTTGTTGTATTCCTTTTTTTGATGATTTTCTCCTCATATTTCTGATTCGTTCATTGTTTTTTTAATAAATCCTTTGTTCATAAATTGTCCGACAGGAATTTTTAAACGTTCAAAAACTTTGCAAATACCAGTAGCACCTTCATTAAACTGTAGTATTGCAGATGAAACTCCAATCTCCAAAACCTTTTTTCCAACAAAAATATTTTTGGGGCATTTTTTCCATATCATCGAATTTAAAGCTTCATTATTGTTTTGGGTTTGTCCGTGTAAACATTTGGAAAGTAACTCATCGCTTGAAAGATCATGAAAAATTGGGAGAAGAACAGCTTTAATTGACAATGGTATATTCAATGTGGGTTTGTATTTGTTTTGATTATTAAACCTATCTGTTTGCCACAAGCACCAACTATTTTTGGATTGAGGGCAGAATTGATGGAGTTCGATGGGATTACTTATATTACTATTATGAAATAACACAGCCCAAACAGGTTTCTTCATTGGGTATAATAGCTTATTCTGCCTAATTGCAATTTCATATTAATTTTGAAGTTTAATTATAACTTTATCTGTCAATCTTCCAGCCTCATTTAATTTTTTTCCATCACTTAGTATTTTTCCCTTCATACTTTGTAGCAATACTGCATCGTGTACCTAATCGCTTCTGAACGTGGCCAACACATTCTAATTTTTCAATTGTTATTTCTTCGCCATATGGTTTAGAAGACTTGACTTTATTAAAAGACGATGTGTCACCATCACCAATATATGAAGTGTAACGCAAACCATAACTTTTTATTGATCGAGAAAACATTAAAATAGCACCAGCAGCCTCCATAGAACCTGAAGATTTTTTGTGATTTGCTTGGCAGATATGATTTGTTTGCCAGTTCAGGTACCCTGGTTTTTTTTTTTTCTCTTTCCACATGGCACATCCTTTGCAATATTTGGATAAAACTACTGTGTCTAAACACTTTCCATTTTCTCTTGAAATTAAAGTTACAACAACGTTCATTGACGAATACCCACGTTTTTGCCATGTACCATCAAGTGAGACCTGGCAATTTATAATGCTATTGTTATCAAAAGTATTGGTAGCAAGTAAACTCTTTGTTTCTAAAGCTGCATTGCTCATGCTTTCTGAAGCTGCATCGTTATAAAAAGTATGTAATTTGTTATTTATTAATTGATATCCAGGAAATGATAATGGTGTTGGCATGTTCATAATGTTTGCAAATGTACGGATTCCCTGATCACCTTGACCAATCTCACGAAATGCTATAACCATTTGATAATTAATGCAGCTTACAGCTTTTTCTAAAGTAAGTTTATTTGTTTTCTGTGAGCTTTCTAATTCATATTTCCAGTCACAATTTGTGCAATCCAAACATAGAAGATACGAAAATCCCTTTCTTTTTTGGAAATTATTTGATAAAGTTACTGTTTTCCTACATGTAGGACAAAAAAAAATTTTGCAAGCTCATTCTGAAGAATCGAAAAGTTTATAAGAATGTTACAATCATCGTTGTTACTAAATGAACTACTGCATTTTTTGTTTTCAAGTTTTCTTTCACTTGAACAAGGTTTATCGAATTGCATGGTTTTATCATCAAGCTTGTAGTTTTTTGTGAATCTGTTACCCTTAAACTTCATCTTTTTCTTTGCTTTTAAAGACTTAGGCATCTTTAAAAACCAACTAATATATTTAATAAATGTTTTTATAATTCTAAATAAAATAAATAAATATGGAACAGCAGCGAACAATCAATTATTTTATTTGTAGTTAAATGTCTGTTTCACTTAAGAATTATAAACTTACAGTCGTGATTTAATGAAAGTAATGTGGTTTTAGCTTATGGATTTAAGACATTTTATCAAAAAAACTTAATTGCAAGATTTAATGTGACCCCCTGTTTAAAAACATGGTTATATTACTAGATTTTGGGGCAAAATCAAACCTTGCTTGGCGTTGCTAAGGCGTTGCTAAGCGAATAAAATTATACCTGGTTTATTAAAAAAAAATTTTCTCTTAATATTATTAAAAAAACATATTAAAATTATATATATTTGAAACCAGAATTGAATTCTACATATATTGAAATAAAAATCCTAAAATCACTTTTTTTATGATTTTAATGCTTTAGTACCACCTTAAAGATTTTAAAATATTGTTTGACAGAGTCTCTTTTTTAGCTTCTTCTACCATATTTGCGGTATGTGGTGTAGTGGTAGAGCGCTCGCTTCATAAGCGAGTGGTTGCGTCGTCACTCGCAATGCGGTAGTGGTGTAGTGGTAGAGCGCTCGCTTCATAAGCGAGAGGTTCCGAGTTCGATTCCCACCACGTCTCTGGTAGTACCGCGCTCAACTTATTTCTCCGCGCAGCGGCCTTGTTCGTCAAGGTTCGTGTTTCGGAGTTATAGAGTTGAGAGAGGGTGATAACCACAAGTAGCCTCCTCATCTGTAGTGGCCTTCTCGGCTTTGGGGAGGTTAATTATTTAAAAAAAAAAAAAAAAAAAATTTAATGCAGCTTGATGTCCTACAGATTCTTTGTGATCAAATATTTTCTTACGTAACGAACTTAACTGTTGCTTTCTATTTTCACCATAATAAGAAAGTTCATTATTGAACCATTCTTTAGATATTTTCATTCCCATCTTAGCTTCTACGCCAAGTGTTTTCACTTTTTGGCAGGTAGTGCAACCGAGCTTTTTTTGTCGAAAACAAAGCCACTCGTTTTTGGAACAAAACTCTGTTTTTTGCTCTAAAGTCCAGCAACTTGGCCAGCTATAATTGGTGTCATTGTCTGCAAAAGGTAAATCTGACGTTGTAATTTTGATTTCTTCTGTTTCTTTTGCATTTAATTTGATTTTTTTCTGAACAGGGGAATTAGTTTTACGTTATTTTGTTTAATTGATATTTTTATATCACTATTTAAATATATAAATTAGGTTATAACTTTGAATTTAAAACGCTAATAACAGGAAATTCATTAACAATACAATAAAAGTTACTGTTGCAAATACTGTTGTAAAGTTTTTGTTATAAAAATACATCTTTTTTAAGTTGCGTGAGGTGTTCTTGAGATCTACTTCTACATACCCAAAAGCTAGCAAAAAAAAAGATATTTCAACAACATAATTTCAATCAAAAAATTAGAAGAATTTATAAAATCATGTGTAAATAATGAAGATTTTCAAAAAATTACAAACATTACAGATAAGTCCTACGAATATATGTTTTTGCGATCGAGAAATAAACTAAAAATCAAATTTGATTTATTAATCAAGGAAAGTAGATATAAAGATAATGATAACCAAAGAAAGTACAAGTTTATAAAAGAGGTAACACTTAATTTATGTGCTGATAATATCCCAACACATCACAAAAAAATACTAGATTTAGGACCTAACTTTGTTCCTATTCCGAGTAAAGTTCTATATATGGATATAATAAGTATAACTGAAACGGCAGCTTTAAAGTTAAAGTATTCAAACAAAAATACTGATGCAAATAAACTTAGACCGGTATTTGTAGAAACCGGTTTTGAAAATTCATAAACCGGTTTCTACAAATTTAGATATGGATCAGTTTAAAGCTCTCAAAGAACTTAAGTCTAGCAACACAATTAGTATTTATTCGTTCGATAAAGGATCAGGCTTTGTTCGAATTAATAAAATCGATGCTCTTAAAAAAATTGAAGAACTACTCGGAAAATCTAAAATCATAAACTATGATCCAACTCAAAAACTCCTTTGCAAAGTTCAGAATACTTTACGAAATCTGAAAACAAAATTTACAAAAAATGAATATAGATCAATTTATCCAAGTGACGCCACTCCTCCACGATTTTATGGTGTCATCAAAGCACACAAACCAACTAATAACTACCCAATGCGAAATATAATAAGCACAATAGGATCACCTACATATAAATTATCAAATTATTTAGTAAATCTCATCCAACCTACCTCCAATCTTAACAAAACAAAACTTCGAAATTCAAAACAGTTTGTTGAATGTGCTCAATCATGGTATATCAATCCTGGTGAATTTCAAGTTTCCTTCGATATTGTTAATCTTTACCCTTCAATACCAATTAAAGAATCAATCGATATTTTATTAGAACAACTCCGAAACAGTCCTGTCTTTAAATCAAAATTATCTTTTTCAGAAATAAAAATACTTTTAGATTTGTGTTTGTCAAATTGTTATTTTTTACATGAAAGCAACATACACACATTGGAAGATGCTGGTCCTATAGGTTTATCATTAATGGTAGTAATGGCAGAGAGTTTTCTACAACATTATGAAGAAAAAGCGTTACTACAGGCACAATATCTTACACCACCAATATGTGTAAAATCATTTAAAAGGTATGTAGATGATATCCATTCCCGTTTTATAAATGAGGCAGAATCAGAACGTTTTCTTGACTTGTTAAATAATCAACACACAAATATCAAATATACGATTGAAAAAGAAAGTGATTCACACACAATAAATTTTCTCGATCTCTCAATAACAAATAACAAATCCGGAACATATCTTTTTAATATCTATCGCAAAGATGCAATAACTAATGTGCAAATAAAGCCGCATTCTTGTCACGATCCAAAAATAATTTATGGTGTATTTAAAGGTTTTATCCAAAGAGCTTTTGCATTATGCAGTAAAGAACACATAAATCATGAATTAAAGTTTCTAACAGAAATGTTTACAGAAAATGGTTATAATAAAAAAATACTTCAAAACATTGTCAAAAAAATAAAAAACAATAAGCAAAATAATCAAAATAATCAACAAAACAACAACAATAACATCAAAAAAATAGAACCAAATTATATTTCTCTACCATGGGTACCAAAATTAAGTAATCAATTAAAACAGATATTTAAAAGTGTAGGCTATACTCCAGTTTTTAAATAACCAAAAAACAATTAATAACTCAAAAAAACAAGCCTCGACTTCCTAACAACTCTTACCCAGGAGTCTACAAATTGGAGTGTTCGTGTGGAAAGCTCTATGTAGGTGAAACAAAACTCAAGGTTTCAACTCGCATTTGCCAACATCAAAAGCATACTTTTGAGGAAAAATGGAAAAATTCGGCCGTAGCGGGGCATTCAAGAAATTGCCATGGTGTCTTTGGCTGGAATAATAACAACACTGTTAAAGTAGAGGAAGACTATTTTAAAAGAAAAGTGAGAGAGTCCTTGGAAATACAGTTTCACCAGTGTTCTCCGGGTGAAGGCGGTTTGAATGAAGACGACGGTGATTACGTCACATCGTCGTTTTGGAAACCTTATTTTTCTTTTTTAAGACGCAAGAACACATTACATTGAATCAATCAATTGATTGATTAATCAATAATTTATTTCTGAAATAAGATTTTACATTCAAGGATGTTTACAAATAGTAAATTTACTAATATAAAGTAAACACCTGCTAATGTTAATAATATCTAATTCAAATAAATATAATGCTAATTTTCATAATATATAATAAAAATAATAAACTTTATAACATAAAAATAACGATGTTAATAACAACTTTATAACATAAAAATAACGGTGTTAATAATACCACTAATAATAATAACAATAATAATATAATAATAATAATAATAATAACAATAATAACAACAACAATAATAACAAAAATAATAATAATAATAATAATAATAATAACAATATTAATATTAGTAGTAATAGTTAAAAGTAGTTAATAATAGTAATGTAAATATTTATAGAAATAACAATAAGCAATAGTAATGGCAACAAAATATATAATAGAAATAAAAAAAAAAAAAAAAAAAAAAATACTAAAGACAACAAAAATTGATTATAGAAATTATAAACACTAACTATATTTTTTTAATAAAAAATAGAATAATCTAGTTTTAAAGGTTGAGAATGAATTGAGAGCCTTTAGTTCATAAGGAAGGTTGTTCCAAGTTTTAATGCTTTGATATTTTATAGATTTATGTCCGTATTTATGAGAGCAGTGTTTAGAGACAGACAGGTTTAAATTACTATTGGAACGAAGGTGATAACGAGTGTTGGCACTTTTGGAAAAGAAATCGATGAAAGTTAAAGGTAGGTTATTGTGTTGGTGGTTTCAGACAAATTGGCAGTTTGAAAATTGAATATAGTCACATAGTTTTAATACTTTAGAAGTTAGATAGAGCACATTAGAATTAAATTTAATATTCTGAAAATAAATAATTTTTAAAGCCTTGTTTTGGAGATGGGATAACCTAATAAGAGCTTGTTGATGGGGCTGCCCCCATACTTGGCATGCATATATAAGATGTGAGCCAAAAATAGCATGGTATATGTTCAAAAGTGTTCCAAGATTAACATAATGGCGAACTTTGGCCAACATACCATTAGATCTACTTAGTTTCATTGCTAAGTCTTCACAGTGGGATAAAAATGAAAGATTTGAATCAATTTTTATACCAAGATATTTAATTGAGTTAACAGGTTCAATTTTTTTGCCACTTAATCTAAAGTTCATATGTTTATAGATTTTTGTTTTATTTGATTTAAAGATAATAAGTTCAGTTTTATTAGAGTTTAGAAAAAGTTTGTTGGAGCGAAGCCACTGAACTAGATTGGCAAGATCATGGTTAATGTGTTTGTTAATTTTTTTTAAGGATTTATTAATTAGCATTAGGTTAGTGTCATCAGCAAAGTGGTAAACAGTAGCAAACTTAATGGACGTATGAAGATCATTAATATAAAGAAGGAAAAGCAGTGGTCCCAATACTGAACCTTGTGGAACACCATTAGAACATTTTACAAGGGTAGACTTTGAGTCATTAATAGAAACAAATTGTGTTCTATTGTTTAAGTACGAAGTAAACCATTTAAGGGGTACGCCTCTGATCCCATAATATTCTAATTTTTTTAACAAAATTGAATGATCTACTGTATCAAACGCTTTCTGTAAATCGACAAATACACCGCATGCAAAATATTTATCATCGATTGCTTTTCTAATCAGTTCAGTCATTTCAATGAGAGCATGAGTTGTGGAGTGATTGGCACGAAATCCATACTGATGGGTGTAAAAACATTTAAATTTTTCAAGAAAAGCATAGAGCTTAATATGCATTGCCTTCTCAAATAGTTTACCTATATTAGAAAGCAAAGAGATGGGTCGATAATTTGTGAAATCTAGTAAAGAGCCTTTTTTAAATATTGGAATAACTTTGGCAACTTTAAAAATATCTGGGAAAATACCACTTTTAAATGAGTTATTTATAACAGTACAGAGAGGCTTTGAAATAATGTGTGGGACTAGTTTAAGGAGGAATGTAGGTACGCTATTAGGACCAAGACTTTTTTCAGTTTTGAGCTTGTTTGTAATGAGACCAGATATTTCATTTTCAGTTACAGGATTAATAAAAAACGATTTAGCATTTGGGATGTTAAGAAAGTCACTAAATACGCGTTCTGAAGTATGGCTTTGCTAAGTAGTTTGCTATGTATAGTGCTTAAAAAATTGTTAAATATATTAGATACGGCAGTGTGATCAGTGATAAGATTTTCGTTCAATTTAAGTTTAAAAGATGTATTGTGTGTAGAAGGTCTAATATTAATGATTTCTTTTATTCCCTTCCAGGTGTTTTTAATACTATTCAGATTATTATTAAAATACGTAATATAGTATGTTTTTTTGCTAAATTTTAATAAATTGGAAATTTTGTTTCTATAAAATTTAAATTTTGTAAATAATTCATTTTTCTTATAAATATTTTTTGATTTTATAAACTTTTTATAAAGTTTGTTTTTAACTGAGATAGATTTAAGTATTCCATACGTTATCCAAGGTTTTGATTTTACTTTAATTTGTTGGTTGGTTAGTATTTTGTAAGGAGCATGTCGGTCTAAGATTTCATCAAATGTTTTTAAAATAAAAATCATAGACTTATTAACATCATCATCTTTTTTAATGGAGAGTTCCCAGTTGATATTAGAAATTTCTTTAATAAATAAACTTTTGTTAAATTTTTTGAAGCATCGTCTGTAAGTTTTTACTTTTTTGGGGTGTTTGGGTATGCCAGGAATGCAAATAAATTGTGCCATGTGGTCTGAAATTGAAATCGTAAGGTTACCTGAGTATTGATCAGTTGAATGAAAGTTTGTGAATATGTTGTCAATCAGCGTTTTAGATGTAGCCCTTATGCGTGATGGTAAAATTATAGAAGGGCTTAGTGAGTAAGAAGTTAAAGAATCAAGATATATAGAAACAGGATTAGATTCATTGTGACTTAATAGATCCATATTAAAATCACCCATTAGAAAGATCTTTTTTTTTTTTTTTCCACGAGGTGCAGCATTTTAGTTTGTTTTATTATTATTATTCTTTTTTCTAATAGGTTTTTCTTGATTTTAAATTTTTATAATGTTAGTGATTTCTTAACAAAGATAACTTTGATTAGATAAAACTATGAAATTTTATATAGTGTTATTCTTACTTCTGAGTAAAGCATTTAGAAAAATTTGAAGTTTTATTATTTGTTTGTTTTTTTAACGGTTTTTTATATTACTTGAATAACGAGGGTATATATAACCCCTAGAAATATTGTAATTTATTATAAGAAAGAGGATAAGTTTACATACTATACCAGATGTTTCAACTTAATTAAATCGGAAAAACAAAGAACTTGGCATCATAAAAACGAACGCTATTAAGGAAAGATGAAAATAAATTAAATTCTGTTCGAGCAAATTTTGAAACGCAGCGCTGTAATGTTTTCAAATCTGCAAAGAATGTTTAATATTTAAAAATGAACTATTTTCATTATATAATAATACGAGGAACAAAATGTTTATATAAAGCAAAAAAATTATATATATCAAATAAAAGGTGCCGCAACGCCGTTCCGGTGCGTTCCAGGAGAAAAAAAGCACTGTATATATATATATATATATATATATATATATATATATATATATATATATATATATATATATATATATATATATATATATATATACAGTATTGGACAAAAATTTGCAACCAACATCGAACAATGCTAAAAAGTGTTCCTAATTTTACATGTCTTAAAAACGAAACGAACTATACTACCACAGCAAACAGTTTAGGAGTCTGGAGTCATAGCATGCCATGACATGAGCAATCAGCTGACAGGTGACAGCACACAGGCAGAATTTCGTTGAAAAGTGCCATTTTGCAGCGGACAAAACAAGTGCAACTTTTTTGATTTGTTTCATTTTCTTAAGTCTGGTCCGTGTCAACGTCACGGAAGTTTTTAAATAATTAAAGGAAGTATCCAGAAGTTTCCAGAAGTTTTCAGAAGCATGCAGAAGCTTCCAGAAGTTTCCAGAAGAAACATCTGGAAACATCCAGTAGCATCCAGAAGTATCCAGAAACATTCAGAAGCATCCAGACGCATCCAGAAGCATCGAAAAGAAGCATCTAGAATCTTCCAGAACAGGTTCATACAGGTTCATTTTACTATATAAGAGACATGTAAATCGACATGTAATTCAGTCAGTATATGGAAGTCAATCATTCAGTATTATCAAGACAGTTTATCGAAGTGAGTTTTATCGAAGTGTTTTATCGAAGAACATCAATACAAGAAGTGAAATACAACAATTGTTTCATTACATCAATACAGTCCACATCCAATCAAGACGTTGCGTTCTACAGAGCATTATTGTATCATCACAAGGTAAATGTAACACAGAAAGCCTTGAGAAGCGTGATTATTTATTTTTTATTATTTTTATGACTTCAAGTGCAAAAATGGCTCCCGACAGTCTTGGATTGGAACTAAGAAAGAAAATTATTGGCGACTACGTAAGTGGAATGCCACAAAAAAGTATTTGTGATAAATATCGCGTGAAAAAATGGACCGTATCAAGACTATGTTCCAAATATCGTTCTAGGGGGAAGTTGGCAGCATATAACAAAGGTGGAAGTCTGCGTTCCATCACTTCTAGATAGGATTCTATGATCGTCAGATCCGTCAAGTCAATCCGTCAAGGATATCATCAGTCAAGATACAAAAGCAATTAGAGCTGCCTGTATCGGACCGAACAATCAGACGACGTGCTGTTGAAGCCGGATTGTTTTCTCGACGCCCTGCTAAGAAACCGCTGATTTCACTAAAAAACCAGAAAAAAAGACTCCTATTTGCTACATCTCATATTGACTGGAATGTGCAGAAATGGCGAACTGTCCTGTTCAGTGATGAATTGAAGTTCAATATCATTGGGAGCGATGGCATTTGCCGTGTACGTCGACCGGCCGGAAAACGCCTCGATTTACATTACTGCCATAAGACCGTGAAGCATGGTGGAGACAATCTAATGGTCTGGGGGTGTTTTTCTGATAACGGTCTAGGTCCAATACATCGAAACGATGGAATAATAGACTGTTTCATGTATAAAAATATCCTTAAAGATGTTATGTTACCTCATGCTGAATGGAATATGCCAATAAAATGGATTTTTCAGCAAGACAACGATCCGAAACACACTGCAAAAGTAGTCAAGCAGTGATTTCAAGACAACCACCTATCGGTGATGGAATGGCCGCCTCAATCTCCGGATCTCAACCCTAACGAGAACCTGTGGGGGAGATCGTCAACCGCAGAATTAATCGTGTAGGTGTTCGTAATAAGGATCAACTGTTTGAACAAATCCAAAAGGCCTGGGCAGCGGCTCCACAAACTTTTATTGATCACCTGATCGAATCTATACCTCGAAGATGCAAGGCTGTGATCGACAACAAAGGATTCGCCACAAAATATTGATAGCGAAATACAGCTTTGTCAACATTTTGTCGAGTTGCACTTGTTTTGTCCAGAAGGAAATCAACTTTTTTTAATACTTTTGATTAATTTATTAATTTTCGTGAACAAATAATGAACTTTGTGATGAATAAAACTTGAAGAACTTTGTCTTTAAACAGTTACATAGTTATTTCTCTAAATTGAAAAAATGCAGCACTTTTATATAAAAAAACTAAATTAGCATTATTTGGTTGCACTCGTTTTGTCCGATACATAGATGGGATTTATTGAAAGGAAATCATGCTACACTCAGTTACATAGTTATTTCTCTAAATTGAAAAAATGCAGCACTTTTATATAAAAAAACTAAATTAGCATTATTTGGTTGCACTCGTTTTGTCCGATACTGTATATATATATATATATATATATATATATATATATATATATATATATATATATATATATATATATATATATATATATATATATATATATATATATATATATTCATGTATTATATATTATGTATATATATACATGTATGTTATATGTATATTATACATATAAAATACATGTATATATACATAATATGTAATACATAAATACATATACATAAGCTTCATATTTATTATATGCATATACAACTTATATAAACTTCATCATAAAATTTTTGTTTCCGTTTATTGTTACGCTGTTATATAAAAAAAGCGACCATTACTTTAGAAAAAACTTGTAAAGTGCGTAAAATCAACAAAACTCGCAGCTAATTTATAATTCTACTTACCCCAAGCAACTTGATGCAACTAACCCCATAGGCATCATAATCACTCTAATCATTGTATATAATTATTTTTATTGGAAAAAGTTTTTTTTTAGCTTAACGTATTTGAAAAAGATTTTTTTAACTCACCATTACTCAGTGGTGGATCAAGGGAGGAGGAGGGGGGGGCTAGGGGGGGCTATAGCCCCGGGCTCCCTAATTTTAGGGGCCCCGATTCAAAGTAAATAATTTTTTATTAACTCTGAAAATTAAATCTTTTATTAACTTAAAAGAGCCAAAGTTAAGTTTAATAAATTGAACTGAAAACAAAAGCACAAAAATAAAATAACCGTCAACAAAAACGCTGCATTATATATTTTTTCCGGTCTTTGACAACGAAGGAGCGCAACTACTTCTACAAAAAAAAAAAAATTACTAGATTGGTAGCAGCGCCTTATAGCAATAATTGAATGTAACATTTGTACAAATTGCTACAAAAACAATTTCCTTCGGAAAATTATTAATGACTTGAATAATTATATTGTTATTGAAAATGCATTAACGATTGCAATTCTACAATTCTTTTGTAATCCCGCACAAAAGAGTTATTGTGTGAATGCATTTAATAGCTGAAGCGCAAAATTCATGAAAGAGAAAAAAAGAACAGTTTAACACTTTTCAGGTTATACAGTTATAATTAAAATGCTAAGAAAATATGAACGTGGAGCTTCTAAAAGAAGATTGAAGAAAGAGAGAGAGGAAATGGTAGCTAAACTTCCGAAAATGAAAAATTTTTTTTCATCAAACCAAACTAATATGCAATTTCCACAAACTGTAGATAATAATAAAAACAATGAAAAAAGATGAAAACAATAACACGGAAAATGAGGTAGCCTGCCAAGGTCCTTCAAATGAAATTCAAGAAGTTGAAAGTGTTGAATCTACAATGCATAATAATGAGCTTGACTCAGGTACTCCAATTTTTACTATCTTTAATGACACCTCTAACATCTGCTAAACAAACAATTTACTTTTTAGGCAGTTAATATTTTTATTCTATATATACGTTCATTTTCCTTTAATTGTAATGGCTTTATGGCCATTACAATTAAAGGAAAATGAACGTATGAAGTATTTAAACAAGAGGTATGCTTTTTTTCAAAATAAAGACTCTAATTTCGAATCGTCGAAACGGATGTTCAAAAACCAGTTCAGATATTATTCGGTTAAATATTTTCAAAAAGTGATGAATAATGGCGAAAAGTGTGACCGAAAATGATTAATGTTTTCTGAATCCACTGGATGTGTGTTTTGTTATGTTTGCAAGTTGTTTTCACCCGATTACGACAACGTATTTGTCAAAAGTGGCTTTTACAATTGGAAAAAAGCTAAACAAACTATTTTCGGCCACGAAAACAGCAAGGAACATATTCAATGTATGATTAAGTGGATAGAATTCATAAAACAAAATACTCATGTCGATGAATATATGGTAAGCCAGATTAAAAGGGAATTTAATTATTGGTCTGCAATCTTAAATAGAATAGTAGCGATTATTCGTTTTTTAGCCGGAAGAGGTTTAGCATTTCGAGGCCATAATGAAGTTATAGGATCGTCAAATAACGGAAATTACTTAGGCATGTTAGAACTGTTGACTCAATTTGATCCAGTTTTAAAGCAACACACTGGCACTTTTGCAAATAAAGGCAAAGGTAATGTAAATTATTTGTCTAAAACTATTTGTGAAGAGCTAATTGATATTATGTCTCAAAAGGTTTTAACGCACATTATTACCGAAATAAAAAAAGCAAAATACTGGGGAATTATCGTAGATTCGACTCCTGATATTTCTCACGTGGATCAACTTTCTGTGATATTTCGTTATTATCTAAATGGCCACGTGTATGAACAATTTTTTTGTTTTCTACAAATTAAAAGCCACGACGGTAAATCTTTGATTACTCACATTTTAAATCTACTGGAAAGATATGGTAATGATATAACCAATTGTCGGGGACAGGCATACGATAATGCAAGCAATATGTCTGGTAAATATTCTGGATTACAAGCACGTTTAAAAGAGCGGAGTGAATTAGCTTTTTATATCCCCTGCGCTGGACATTCTTTAAATTTAGTAGGGCAGTGCAGTGTCAGTGAGTGTATCAATTCTATCAACTATTTTGGCGTTCTCCAGAGTTTGTATTCTTTTTTTGTAGCTTCAACACATAGATGGGATTTATTGAAAGGAAATCATGCTACACTCAAGCACCTATCAGATACACGATGGTCATGTAGGTCAGATGCTTCAAAAAGTTTAGTAGAAAATTTTGATGAGATTCATGCAGCGCTATGTCATATAGCTGAGGATGCAGAAGAAAAATCTGATACTCGTCATGAAGCTTTGTGTTTATTAAATAAGATCACTAAGCTAGATTTTGCATTCATGGCTGTACTTTGGCATCACATACTTAAGAGGTTTAATGCAGTTAGCAAACTTCTTTAAAAAGTTGAATTAGATTTGCATACAGCAAGCAGTACGTTACTTTCACTAATTGACTTTGTAAAAAACTTACGAAACGACTTTACGAGATTTGAGAATGAATCAAAAAAACTTAGCTCGTTTATTGAAAAAGACTATTCGGATAAGAACAAAAGAAAAGGAATTAAAAAATTGAGCCACGGATAAAACCAAGTTGATTCTTTAAACGTATCCAACAAGTTTCGAGTGAATACATTTTTTGTCTTTATTGACAAACTTGTGACACAATTAACTATAAGAAGTGATGGTTACAACCACGTAAATAAGTTATTTGGATTTCTATCGAAGCATAAAAAAGATAAATCTGAGACAGAAAACACATTGATTCCTCTGCATGTTTTAAATTGGATTGTTGAAACCGATATTATTGATGTATTTCCAAATGTTTATATAGCATACCGCTTGTTTCTAACTATTCCCATAACAAATTGCGAGGCTGAGAGATCATTCTCTACTCTTAAAAGAGTTAAGAACATGCACCGATCAACAATGGTCCATAGTCGTTTAAGTAATATAGCAAGATTAACTATTTACTTGATTTAAAAACACTAATATTGCAATAGATATATAAAACTTAGTCATTTTATAATTGAATAAATAAAAAAAATTTACACTAGCAACTACTTATTTGTTTTTTCTTTAACGTCGTCGACTTTCTCCAGCTGTTTTTTCTTTAACGTCGTCGACTTTCTCCAGCTGTTTTTTCTTTAACGTCGTCGACTTTCTCCAGCTGTTTTTTCTTTAACGTCGTCGACTTTCTCCAGCTGTTTTTTCTTTAACGTCGTCGACTTTCTCCAGCTGTTTTTTCTTTAACGTCGTCGACTTTCTCCAGCTGTTTTTTCTTTAACGTCGTCGACTTTCTCCAGCTGTTTTTTCTTTAACGTCGTCGACTTTCTCCAGCTGTTTTTTCTTTAACGTCGTCGACTTTCTCCAGCTGTTTTTTCTTTAACGTCGTCGACTTTCTCCAGCTGTTTTTTCTTTAACGTCGTCGACTTTCTCCAGCTGTTTTTTCTTTAACGTCGTCGACTTTCTCCAGCTGTTTTTTCTTTAACGTCGTCGACTTTCTCCAGCTGTTTTTTCTTTAACGTCGTCGACTTTCTCCAGCTGTTTTTTCTTTAACGTCGTCGACTTTCTCCAGCTGTTTTTTCTTTAACGTCGTCGACTTTCTCCAGCTGTTTTTTCTTTAACGTCGTCGACTTTCTCCAGCTGTTTTTTTTATACTGAAATTTGTATGAAATTATCTCAATATAAAAATTATATAATCACAGTAAAAAATTCTTTTATATAATGTGTTTATAGTTTTGAGAGTCTTCTTGTTAATTGTTTGAGCTGACCTTAGCTGTTTTATCTGATAATTCTATTGTTTTCCAAAAATAAACTTTTTATGTTTTTGTTAACTTTATTATAAGAATAACTTCAATTTGCTTTAAATAAAGTATTTTTGTATATCCTTGAAAATCTCTATAAAAATCAGTGTTTATGTTTCAATAAATTATATTTCTATAAGATCTATAGTAAAATTAAGTTTAAATTCAGTTTTAAAATTGTGTATCAATGATAAACTTTGCTTAAAAAAAAACTCTTTTTAAATTTTTCATATATTTTCATATATCTTTAGGGATTTCCATCTTAGGTGTATCTTTCTTTTTATTAATAAGTTGTATATGTTGTAATCTCTCAAATTCTTATTTGTTACTTTCTGATTTTTTTAGTCACTGTGGTAGCAAATGGGTCGTAGGCTATTTATAACTCGATATTACAGGCTTTTACAAGTTAAAATTATTTCTAAATTAATGGGAACCTAACCTAGGGCACGACGATATTTAGTAGTAAGTCAACAAAATTTTCTTTATTTTTCTAAATAGCTACTTATTAACCTAATAATTTAAGAATAATACTTTACATGATATACAGGCAATAAACAAAAAAGTTAAAATTGAAATCAAATTATAGTTAAAATTTCTTTTCTAGTCTCCAGTTTTCCAGTCTTTTAATAATCAGCATCTACTACAATCTAATTAAGTGAAAAAATATTTAAGTTAATAATTTTGTGTAAGTTGAGTGAAATAAAAAAATTCAACTTTCTATCTAAAAACCATTAATTAATAATTCGTTCTTTTTTGCTTGACGTCATTTTTCGGGTCACTTTGCTGCTCACAAATAAATGCTTTTAACTGCCGAGAATATATCTTCTTTTATTTTTGAAACAAGGACAGAAAATGTTATTGATTCTAACATTTATCGCAACAGTTTTGTACATCAAATTTGTTATCATATCTATGGACACTCTCTAATCATTTCATGTCAAATAAAATCGCTGGATAGCTTCCTTTGATATACCATGGCTAATACAAGGAGAATGACCATTGTTTAACTGTTATCATAATACGTAATGAAGTAAAATATAATAGTATTATACAAGATTCAGAAGATTTTGAATTCAAAATGATTTATAAAATATATTAGCATTGCTTATACAGTATTTTTAGTAGACTTCAAGGTGAATACTGTTTATGGAATGACTACAATAAAATCTATTAATATAAATTACAATCTAACAATATGCAATACAGCTGCATATTATTAGATTTTTATATTCTTTAACTATTAAAAAAACATATATATATATACTTTCTTTTTTTTTGTTAATTCACCTCCCAGAAGGCCATTACAGATGAGGAGGCTACTTAATTGTGGTTATAACCCTCTCTCAACTCTATAACTCCGAAACAAATATATATATATATATATATATATATATATATATATATATATATATATATATATATATATATATATATATATATATATATATATATATATATATATATATATATATATATATATATATATATATATATATATTCCAGAAGGCCATTACAGACGAGGAGGCTACTTAATTGTGGTTATAACCCTCTCTCAACTCTATAACTCCGAAACAAATATATATATATATATATATATATATATATATATATATATATATATATATATATATATATATATATATATATATATATATATATATATATATATATATATATATATATATATATATATATATATATATATATATATATATATATATATATATATATATATATATATATATATATATATATATATATATATATATATATATATATATATATATATATATATATATATATATATATATATATGTATGTATATATATATATACATATACAACCTTGGAATTAGGAAAAATGAAGTCGGTAATAAATTTAAGCCGACCTCAAACTGTTAGAAGTCGACAGAAAAAATTGGACACAAAGGGGTTACCATAAAACAATGCCGACCCTAACTCCGAGGGTTGTATATATATATGAAATATTGAAATTTTGGGCCGTGTATATACATAATAAATACTTATATATGTATATATATAAATATATTTCCCTATTATAAATGCATATTGTACAACGAGTTGTACTAACTAATTATACAAAATATTTGCCTGATACATAAATACAATAACAATAATGATTTTTTAAGCTCGAAAACATTACCATTGGAGGATAAAATAAAACATGTAAAGAAGATTATCGAAATTACATCTATATTGTTGTTTAAAGTGGTTATATGGTAAAAACTTAGCGATTTCTATTTAAAAAAATTAAAGTTTAATTAAAGTATCTCCCCACAGTGGCGGATTAAGACATTTCTCGGCGCCTGGGGCTGTTTTTTTTTTTTGAGAAAAAATAACTATAAAAAAAAAAGAGGCCCTTAATCCAGTACTGCCTCTCCAATATAATTTTTGATCCTACGGGCCTGTAAACTACTTAAAAATCAAAGTTGTTTCTTTATAAATAGAACTGCAATACCTTACTAGAACTAACCTTAAACTTGTTTCTATTTAAATATATTTATATTTTACCGAAGGTTTTTGCATCGAAAATATCCTTTAAAATTAAAAGTGGTGCCATTTTAAAAATAGTTATTAATTTAAGTTTTGCTAGTAAGGTTTTGTTTATTACACTATAATCCATCAGTGCGGTTTTAGCTTGTAATGTCATAAAAAAGCTGAGAAAATGTAGTTTTCTTTTTTGTTGAATTTTCTGCATTTAATGCTGAATCAGCATAAAAAAAGGTAAATAAATTTTCATTTCAGCATTTCAAGTTAAATTAGACATTATTTAGCTTTGCTACTAATTTTGGTATGTAGAAAAAGTTAGACATCAAAAAAAAAATTTTTTACCATTTAACCACCTTAAATGTTAAAATTTATATCATAAATTTATACAAACTATTCAATATAAAATGACATACTAAATACTCTAATACTCTAAATAATACTCTAAATACTCTATACTCTAAATAATACTCTATCTATCTAATACTCTAAATAATACTCTATCTATCTAATACTCTAAATACTAAATACTCTTCTATATTATATGTGTATGCAGTAATTACATATACATGTTAAACATAAAAGTAAGAACTAAGGACACTGGAACTAAGAACTAAGGTTTTAAAAACAAGTGTTAGTAGAGTCATAGATTGACATTTTAAAAAAATTGAAACAAGCAGAAAAAAGAGACAAATTAAAAACATATTAATCTAAAAATAAAAAATAAAGATTTTAAGTATCAACGCTCAGAAATTTTTTTAATGAATTTCTGAGCGTTGATACTTAAAATTTTTATTTTTTATTTTTATAATAATATGTTTTTAATTTGTTTCTAAATTTTTTTTCTAAATTTTTTTTCTAAATTTCTAAATAGACGTTTTCCTTCCTATTATATTCATTTTATTATCAATAAACTGGTTAATTCTAATAATAATTTAGATATTTATTAATACCTAAAATTATAAATATATAGTTGTTATTAAATAAATATTTTCGTATCTAAAGTAGTCATTCCAGACGATTTTTTTTTTGTCAATCTTTTTATATATGATTAACATAGTTGTATAGAGCTTTAAAAAACTTAAAATTAGAGGTCTTTTAACTTTAGAAGTTAATTGGATCCAAAGTTATTGCATTTTTTATGCTAAAAAACTAATGACTTTTTGACAAAACGCCTTGTCTATTGTAAATAGAACTTCTGCAACTGCCATCGATAATATTTTTATTAACAATTACTTAGAAACGTCATTTGAGGCAGGTATACTTAAGATTGATATAAGTGATCATTTCCTGATATATATTAACATGAAAAATGTTACAGCTATTTCTGAGGATCAAAAAAACCTTTCAACTATTTATCTCACAAATTATATAGAGAAAATTGACGTTTATAAAAATCAAAATGCAAATAAAGCGTGTAATTAATTTTTAAATAAATTTCAAGAGATTTTCAATGAAGCGTGTCCAAATGAAGTAATAAAAATAAAAACAAAAACACTAATCCATGAATGGAAAAAACATTTATAAAATGCTCTAAAACCAAACAAAAATTAGACAATAAATTTCTAAAAAATAAAAACACAGTTAATAAAAAAAATTATAAAATATACAAATACTTTTATACCAATTTTCTAAAAAAACTAAAAAAATATATTAAAGCAAACAAATTACTAATTGTAAGTTAAATACTAAAAAAACATGGTGGTAATAAATGATTTAATAGGGAAAAATAAAACTAAAACTTCTTTGCTACCAAAAAGAATCAATAACAAAAAAACTGATATATTATGCCCTAAACAAATATCTGAGGAGTTTAATAAATATTTTACAAATGTAGGACTTGATCTTTCTAACAAAATTATACCAACCTATAATTCTTTTAAAAACTCTAAAACCATCAAACGACAAAAATTGCATGATTTTGACATAATATTAAAGGAATTTGAAACGGTTTTTTCCTCTTTAAATAAGAATAAATCACCGGGATTTGATGATATACCCAGTAATGTTCTTATTGCAAATAAACAAAGTATCAGTAAACCGTTGTTATATATAGTAAAAATTTCTTTAGATCAAGGGGTATTTCCTGATGTATTAAAATTAGCAAAAGTATTTCCAATAAAAATGATGATTATTCTAACGTTCTAACTACAGGCCTATATCAGTGCTTTCTGTGTTTTCGAAAATATTCGAACGTGTAATTTACAATGGAATCTTTGATCATTTTACTAAAAACAATTCATTTTATTCAAAACAATTTGGATTTCAGAAAAATCATTCAACTGAACATGCTTGTATTGAATTAGTTGATCAAATAAATAATGGCTTTAACGAAAACAAATTTACTTTAAGTATATATATTGATCTCTCAAAAGCTTATTGCACTGTTGTACATTGTATTTTGTTAGAAAAGTTAAAGCATTATGGAGTAACTAATAAGGTCTACTATTGTACTAAAAGTGACCTAACGGATAGAAAACAATATGCTCTAAATCAACTATACGAAATAATTAAAACCCCGTGGGTACCGCAAGGATTGACACTTGATCCTCTCTTAAATAAACAATGCATCAGTAAAGTTAAACCCAATTATGTTTACAGATGATACAAACCTATTTCTATCCAATACAAGTACTAAACAACTTTATGCAGGCATGAACTTTGAATTAAATAAGATAAATGACTGGTTTAAGGCGAACAAAAAAGCAAGACTATATAAAGTTTTTAGGAATACTTGTTGATAATTTATCTTGGCTTCCCCATATTAAATATTTACAATCAAAAGTTTGTAAAACCATTGAAAAGATTAAGGTGATATTGCATCATTAATATCTTCTTTGAGTCCCCGTCTGTTTTTAAAATATTTTATTTATTTATATTGTGCAGGCAAATACCAATAAATAAAATATTCAAATAATCAATTTTGAAAAATTGACTGAAAAAATGACTAAAAATAAGAAAAAAAGGTCCTTAAAACTATTTCGGGGCCCCTTAATCCAGCACTAACCCCCCCCCCCTCCGCGCAAATTTCATAAGTGCGAACTAGCATAAATGCGAATAGCGTAAGTGCGAACTGGCATAAGTGCAAATTGGCATAAGTGCGAACAGGCATAAGTGCGAAGCAGTTACAAAAACTGGCACAAATGCAAACTGGCTCAAGTACGAATTGGCATAAGTGCACCAAAATAATTTGCAAACATAGGCATAAGTGCGAACTGGCATAGGTGCGAAGCAGTTGCAAAAACTGGCTGAAAATTTATTCAGCGCAAAAAATGCGCTGAATATATTTGCAAACATTTGCATATATGCAAACTATCATAAGTGCGAAATACCAATTTGCACTTATGCCAATACTTTTAATTTTATTCGGCGCACATCTGCCAATTTGCACTTATGCTAGTTTGCACTTATGCCAGTTTTTGTTACTGCTTCGCACTTATACCAGTTCGCACTTATGCCAATTCACACTTATGCCAATATTTGCAAAGTTGTTTGGCGCACTTATGCCGTTTCGCACATACGCCAGTTCGCACCTATGCCAGTTTTTGCAACGCTTCACACTTATGCCAATTCGCGTTTATTCAGCCTCAAGATTTATTTTAACAGCGAAATATAAAATGAAATAAAATTTCAACATTGTTTTGAACTCATGTTTTTGTAAAACGGTTTTTTTTTAATAATTTGTATATTTCTTTCATGTTTCTTTGTTTTGTAGTTTATTTCAAGTCGCTTTTAGGCTTAGAAAAATCTCTTAACAATTTAGTATTTAAAATTATATATTATCAGATACTATTTATATATGAGTTTGCATAAGAGTGGTTGCTGGTTTGTTTTAAAAATAATGTTTGCATTATTTAAAGCAATTTAAATGTTATATATGCATTTCTAAGTTTCCAACAATAACTGGCTCCGCAGTTACAGTTACTTTGAGTTTGCGATAATGTTTTATAAAGGTTTCATACTATATTAAACCTGTTTTACAAAAACTAACTTTGTTTACCGTTTCTTATTTTCTTTAATTTTCCGCATGACGTTGGGAAGAGCGAAATTGATTGTCACGTGGGTTGGTTTTCACAAAGTTTATTACTAAAAATCTTTAGAGGATTCAGAATTTTTAAATTGTGCAACAGAAATATGATTTAAAAAAGACATTTTTACTGTTATTTTCATCTTTTTTTAGCGTGTAGAAAAAAAATGTTGTTTATATGAGTTTTTGATATAAAAACTGAATTTCACATACTTAGAATTTTTCTTTTTTAAACAAAAATTCTATTGTGTTTTGAATGTAAATTTATCAAGTTTTTTATTCATTTGAGAAACGCAATCTATAAAAATTTTTCATTAAATTCACACGCTTTTGGTTAAGTTTACAGGTGTCTTTTTTATAACATAGAAGAGGTTACTTGTCACAAAATAAATAAATGGTTGTCACGTTTGTCTCTACTGCGCGTGTTGTTTTTTTAAAGCGCATATTTGTTATCTAGGTTAGCGTTATATAATGTTATTCAAAAGTACAACATTACAAGCTGCATCATAGGCTGCATCACAGGCTGTATCTATAATTATCTGATTACTTTGAGTGTTTTGCTGCAGTAGGTATTTATCCTGATTTTACTGATGCTGACTATTTTACTAATTATGTAACTGATCGCCCAAATCCATTTTCTTCACATGCTGATTCAAATAAAGAAATCTGCCAACCGTTTAACTAAAACCACCAAATAAAAGTTTAAAGATTTAGATACCCCCTAACCAGCTAAGCAGAAGTATAAAAAATCCATTTGTATCAAATAAAACCTCTGATCGTGACCCAATAACACCATGAGTTTTTAAAAATTCAATCATAACACCTGAGAGTATTAAGTCTCTGCCTAAAGCAGGTCAAAGGTCAGCATCAAAAAGAGAAATAGCGTCCAAATATGAAAATAGCGTCCAAATCACTTACATGAGATAATATCAGCTTACTCAGCCTTGTTACGCCTGCTAGATAGACATAAATAGAGTCCTTTTCTCTGAGACAACGACTTACAAACTCTTCGTTTACTGTTAGCGGAGAAGCAGAGAAAGCAATTGTCAGCGCAGTTTTTACGCCATCGTAATCTTCTTTAACATCCTCGCTTAGACATGATAAACAACCAATACCCTGCCCTACATAAACAAAGAAATGTAAATCACCAACTTTTTGAAGTTTTGCTACGAGCTCCAGTTTCTGGATCTACTCAAAATCTACTAGAACATTAGTACAAAACACACCACACTTTCCTTATGACGCAATTAAAAATGTACAACTTATTATAAGACAATTAAAAATATAAAAGGCAAACAACAAAACTAAACCCAAGAAGAAAGTTAGTAAAAGATAGGTATTACTATAGAATATGAAAAGTTTTATTTCATGGCCGACGACACAGGTTTCGAAGTGGAGGAGGCCTCTTTACCCAAGCAATTAGTTTTTTACCCAATCAGAATTATCCAGTTATCAAAAAAATTTTTAAATCTATTACAAGAAGGTTAAAAAACCCAAATTTTCAAACCGGTATTTTTAAAAAACGGTAAGTAAAAAATTTATATTTTTTATCTGATATTTTTATAAATAAAAGTGTATTTCTTTAAAACAATCCTAATAAATAGTTTTCAATTTATTTGGGGTGTGTACGACATGTTTGAGTATTATTTATTTTAAAAAACCGGAGATAAACGGAATCAAAATGGCGGATAATGTTGATGGAGTCCCGATCCGTCATGAAAAAGGAAATTTTTGGTATGGATATACATTGCTCTTACATATTATTAATTGGACAAAATTGATTTCATTTTTACATATTAAATAATAAGTTTCAGTTTCATTTTTTATAGAGAATTGGTATCCATAATTTATATTACTTACATTTAAAAAATTATTCTTTTCGTTTATTTTTATTATTATTATAAAATTATTTTTTATAAGATAATTTTCTCATTAAAAATTTTAAGTTTTGAATCTCATATTATCTATTTAATTTTTTTAATTATTTTTTTTATTATTATTTATTTATCTGTTACTAATTTCGCTTTGTTATTGGAATTATTGTCAATATTGTTTTTATTGTTGTTATTTTTTTTTTTTTTTGTCGAATCTTTTCTAACTGTAAAAAAAAAAAAGGAATTATAATCATCTATTATGTTATATATATATATATATATATATATATATATATATATATATATATATATATATATATATATATATATATATATATATATATAATTTATATATATATATGTATATCTATATATATATTTTTTTTTTTTTTTTTTTTACTTGCAAAAGCATGTTTAATAATAAAACTATATTTTGACTCATATGTTTGTATATTTATATGCATGTATGCATTGTGCATATATGTCTGTGTGTATAAGAATATGTATATATAAACAAAGACACGCACATATACATATACACACACACATACACACACACATATATGTAATATAAAAACATATAAATAAGTAGATATAAATTAGTATAGATACTACTCCCCTATAATACCACACCTAAGCCCTTTTTGTTTTTGTTTATGTATTATTATCTTTATAATTTACATTATTATTTTTATTAGTGTTATTGTTGTTAACAAATACTGTTATTATTATATTTATTATTGTTACTTACTATTAATTACTGCTAATTACTATTAATTACTGCTAGTTTAGTGTTCTTAGTATTACTTATTTCTGCTAGTATTAGTGTTCTTGTTATTATTATTACTGTATTATTATTATTAATTTTATTATTAATATTAATTTATAATTATTGTTATATACTATGACAGGTCCTTATGCCTCATCAGTTTTTAACTGTTTGTAATTGCTCCTCACTATTGTATATATATGCAATTATTAAAGTTTTATGAAAATTTTATTAATTGTGATTGATTTAAAGAAATCTTTATAAAGCATTTAAAGTAGTTGTACACTTTTTGCAATATATAATTTTAAAGAACATTATAAAAAGTAGCCCATTTGAATTAAATTAGACATGCGCGCAATTAAAAATGTTGCAGTGTTATCTGAATAAAAATACCCAGTACTAATCTGCGAAACAGGTTTACTCCAATAAGGGTATCTGATTAGTAAATTCTGCTTTATGTCATATTTAAATAAAAAAATTAGATTGCGATAACGCATACAAAAAGATTATATATGTATAGTGGGCATATATATATATATATATATATATATATATATATATATATATATATATATATATATATATATATATATATATATATATATAAATATATATATAAATATATATATATATATATATATATATATATATATATATATATATATATATATATATATATATATATATATATATATATATATATATATATACTAAAAACTTTTTTGTTTTGTAATTTTTAAATAACTCTATAGATATTTTTAAATGGTAGTTTAATGAAGTATTTAACTTTTATTTTAAGGATTTTCCAGTTTTATAAAATTGCACACTGTTGTGACAAAAGTTTAAATTGGAAATACATAAAATATTCTTGTTATTTACAAATATAATAAATTTAGATAAATTAAAAAAGTAAACAAAGTTAAATTTTTTATAAAACTAATTTTTTTATCAAAACATTAAAATAATTAAATTATATAGCTACAGAAGAAAAACTTGTCTATTTTTATAGTAAGATGTGAATTTTCGAAATTAAATAAAATTAATCAAAATTATTCTAAATAAATTTCCATTTGAATATTTATTTAGACAATGTTAGTTTTAAAAGTTATATTTGTTCAGGTATTAGAATGCTGCAATAACCAGCAATGAAACATTACTTTAAAAAACTTTATTTTTAACTGACATAGCCTGACTCTTAAAAACTTTAAAACAAACAGTGTTCATTAAAAGCATATATGCTTATATGCTTTTAATGAATATATTCAAAATATATTTCTCATGTTTAACCATGAAATGCTTAGGTTTAACCTGATTAATATATTGTCTAATAAGCAAATTTTATTTTTTCACCTATATATTAAATAAACCTATATAATATTCCACTTTTTTATTTTGCTAGAAGTGAAATTTCTTGTAAACAATAAAAAGATGTACAAAGAATATATTAAAGTTGTTTAAATAACACAAGTGTTAATGACATTTTTTAATTTTTATTAATTGTTTTTATAATTTAATTATTTAAATTTAACACAAGTCTATATCAATTATTTTGTAAAAAAAAAAAAATTTTTGCATAAAAATTTCTGGTAAAAAAGTTTGACTGGTCTTTTTTTATTTCTGTTTTTATTTTTATTGTAATATTTAAAGTTTTTAGTTTATTACTTGCTGATTTTTTAAAAATAAAAATTAATTGTTATTTGCAAAACTGTTTATACATATTCAAAAAATTCTTTTGTATTCAGTTAGTTTAGTCATTAAGACAAAATATGTGTCAAATGTTGAGAAAATAAATATATATTTTTATATTTTAAAAACTGAAATCTAAGTAATCATTCAATATCATTATTACAATTGCAGTAATAAACTTAATCTAAAATCTTTTTTTTTTATCGTCAACAATACGTTGACTATAGTCATGCAAGATTTCATAACATCAAACAAGCAAAACAATTCCAAGATATTTTAAATCAACAACATTTTGCAATACAATACATAATTGAAGTTGAAAACGAGACAAAAAAACGCTTTACTTTCTTGATATAACCATCATAAATAACAAAATATGAGTACAAAGTATATCGAAAAGAGACAATCACTAACATTCAAACTAAACCGCATTCAAATCGTGATCAAAATATTTTAACATTATGAGTTTAACAAAATCTTCATCTATTACTCATAACCTACTTAATTATTTCTAATTGTCATTCAATCATTAATCGTTCATTCTATGATCAACCAAAAATATTAATGATGAAGAAAAATTTTTGTTAAACTTAGTTTTTTAAAGGGATCCTTATGTGCCAAGACAAGTTGTGTTCATATTAAAGAAAATGTAAAAAAAAATGTTTGGGTTGAATTTTTTTGATTAAAACTAAATAATGAATGCACACCATTAATTTTAAAGTTCACATTTTAGTCAAAGCTCACCGTCTCCATTTTTTTTTGTTTCTCGGAGTCTGTGTAATGTTAGCTGCAATCTGCAGACTTGATAATTTATTTCATGCGTGTTTAATTCATAACAGTCTCTGTCTATGTAGTCATCTTAAAAATTTTTACTTTCAAGATATTGTATTATTTTTTTGCCACAATCACCAAATCATGTTAATTGTATAACTTTTTACTAAATCCCAAAAAAAAAGTTTGTGATACAATTAAAAACTAAATATTGTGATACAATTAAAAACTAAAAAAAAAAAAAAAAAAAAAAATTAAAAATTTAATATATAACGAATATATGCAGTAAAACGCACTGGTTTAAACTAAATATAAACTAGATACTAAAAGAATAATTTTACTAAAGCGTATAAATTAATTTAAAGTTAATTAAATAAATTAAATTAATATAAATAATTTTACAAAAGTAAATAAATTAATTTAAAGTATAAACTGAATAAAAAACGAGTGACTTGAATAAAACATATAAACTGAACTAAGTAGAAAATAAATATTAAACAAATTATTTTACTAATAACCATACAAATCAAACTAAATTAAAGTTAAAACAAATATTTGTACTAAAATAAACAAAAAATAGTTAAAATATAAGTATAAAAACGAAAAGTCGCATTAACTCATTCGCTACCAGCTGAACAAAAATCTTTTTGTATTGCATATTTTTTTGAATAAAATTTGAATGGCATAACATTGACAATTAATAAAAATTCGAATAGTTAATCTCTTTAAAAGCATAACAAATTATATATTAATGGAAAACTAAACAAATGTACTTTTTAATTAAATAAGTTTTTAACACGCATCATTAAACAATAAGAAATGCAAAGTGCTTAAAACCATTGTTTTTATAAATAGTAACTAAAACATTAAGTCCGAAACAAAACTCTTTTAATGAATAAAAACAATATTTTTTTCTTCAAAAGACTTCAGTAATTACTTAAATAAAAACTTAACACTTTTTCAAGATAAATTTTACAGTGTTAACGCTGTTTTATTTTATAACTAAATTTAAAGAATTTTTTTTTATGAAGATTATTCAAGATTTTTTAACTTTGTCACGTGATAACTTTTTATAATTACACAATATAGCTCTTATTTTTTCTTGATTACGTAGAGAATTAATTAAACCTTTAGAACAAACAAATTATGTGTCTAGAATGGAAATTTATGTACAAAACAAGATAAATTGTGAAGCATTCTTGAAAGCCGCTACTAGAGACTTGCAGCAGTGAAAGAGTTAAACCATAACTAAATGTAAATTAAACATAAAACAAACAACTCTAATAAACCATATGAACTAAATATAAAAGGAGAAACCGCATCATACTGCCTTTATTTTTTCTCTGTCTGCGTACTAATAATCACAAAATATCTATAACTGTGTCATGATTTAGGCTGGCTTCTAAAACAAAGTAATAATAAAGCAAGTAAAAAAAAAAAAATTACTAAATCACAAATATTTTTTTGTGATTTAGTAAAAAATTATTAGAAAAAATTATATAAAAAATACTTATATCTTTAAAAAAAAAAAACATTTAAATCCTCCTAAGGCCTGTATATATATATATATATATGCAATAAGTTATATATATATTTTACTCTTAAAACCTTCATCTCATTAATTTACTATGCCTTGAATATATTTTTTTACAATTATTATACAATATTTTGTGCACAATTTTTCTTTTATATTCTTTATAATATATTCTATTATAATTTTAAAATTGTTGTTAAGTTACTGTCTTTTAATTATTGATAGGAAGCAGATTTTAAATGAAGTTGCAGCTCAAGCCACTCGTAGACTTCCAACAAACAAAAGGTTATTAGTTGTTGGTGAGTCAATAAAATTAAATATTTATTTAAAATATAAATTGTATAAATAAAGTATTAATACTATTTTTGCTTGTATCATATATTTGTGTGTGTGTTCTGATAATGTAATCTTTCTTATTGTGTTTCTTTTTAATATTATTTGTACATGTTCCAAGCTTTTCTGGGAAGTGCGAGCCGTTGTACACCTTGTAGGTCCATGCTTTAAGTAATTTTTTTAGACAAATTGACCACATTTTTATATAGTAAGCGTTTTAAGAATTCACGGCAAAATAAAGCTATAAGAAACTAGAGAATAAAACAGCAATACTCAAAGAAAAGTACCTGAGACAAAATAGAAAATCTAAATAAAATAAGCTAAAATAAATTCAATAATAAAAAGAGAAAATTGTTGTCAAAAAAATAATATATAATATATAAAAATACATAATAATATATATATATATATATAAATATTTTACTCTTTTTGTTTTCTCATTTTGGGGCGCTTGTTTTTTTCCACACCCAGAAAGTAGATAAGAATATAGGGAAAATAAAAAGATTTTCTGATATAAAATTTTTTCCGCGACTTTTTTTAGTCAGTATGTAAAGGAGATACTTTACAAATTGTGCTAGAAACACGGACAATTTTTAAATTTGCTTTTTAAATGTCTTTTCTAAACATTACTGTTTTTATCAATGCACAACTAATTGCTATTTATTTATAAAAAAATTAATTTTTTTAAACAAGTTTTTCATGTATAAAAATTAAATGATGCTGCAAAATTTTGCACGGAGTGCATTTTTAATTTACTGAACTTTCTTAATTTTTAGGAGACTATTTAAAACTTTTTTTTAAGTTTTTAAATATATTTTTTTAAACAGAGCAATCGTTATGTTCATTGTCTCTAGTAATTCGTATTAACATTGGAAATTGGGCAATATAAAAGAAACAATTTCAGACATGCATCAAATGTGGTAAATACATTTATTAAAGAAACAATGTTATTCTTTCATTTAACTTATTCCGTATTGACAAAATTTATTAACCAAATAGATTATTTGGTTACCAAATAGATTATTTGGTTACCAAATAGATTATTTGGTTACCAAATAGATTATTTGGTTACCAAATAGATTATTTGGTTACCAAATAGATTATTTGGTTACCAAATAGATTATTTGGTTACCAAATAGATTATTTGGTTACCAAATAGATTATTTGGTTACCAAATAATCTATTTGGTTACCAAATAGATTATTTGGTTACCAAATAGATTATTTGGTTACCAAATAGATTATTTGGTTACCAAATAGATTATTTGGTTACCAAATAGATTATTTGGTTACCAAATAGATTATTTGGTTACCAAATAGATTATTTGGTTACCAAATAGATTATTTGGTTACCAAATAGATTATTTGGTTACCAAATAGATTATTTGGTTACCAAATAGATTATTTGGTTACCAAATAGATTATTTGGTTACCAAATAGATTATTTGGTTACCAAATAGATTATTTGGTTACCAAATAGATTATTTGGTTACCAAATAGATTATTTGGTTACCAAATAGATTATTTGGTTACCAAATAGATTATTTGGTTACCAAATAATCTATTTGGTTATTTAGATTATTTGTTTTTACGCGAAAAGGCGTAAAAACAAATAATCTAATAAATGTAATAAATGAAGAAAAAAAAATTTTTGATTTCTTATAGTTCTAGCGTACATAGCAAATTAGTTTCTTAATTATATGAACTGATAAAAATCGTTAATAAATTGCTTATCAAAACTTTCAATTGTTGTTAAATCGTTATAATAGATGTTTTTTTCAACAACAAACTCTTAATAAAGGAATACAAAAGTTGTATAACAATTTTATGAAAGAAAAAAAAATGTTTATTTACTTTATTTAATTATTGAATTTTCTAGTTTATTTAATTAAACTTGATATTTCCTTACAATTTTGTTTCCTTTTTTTAAGATTTTTTTTTTTTTTCCTCAATAGATAAGTTTAGCTTTTTGCCGCGAATTATTGAAACGCTTTATAAGTTAAATGATATGAACTGCCGTGATCAGTTTGTCTGAAAAAATTGCTTTAAACATGGACAAGTGAGGCGTGCAACGGCATGCGCTTCCCGAGAAGTTCTGTTAGTTACTTTAATCATCTGATCCTGGGTTTTTGTTGGTTTAACTATTTTTATTATTGTTATTTTTTTTTTTTTTTTTGTTTCAAACTAATTACAGGAAAACAATTCTCCAGGTAATAAATAATATAAAGATTTTTTTAAAAGAGCCTTCATAATATTAATTTTAAAGACCTTTCGTAATATTTATTTTGAAAACCTTTCATAATCTTTCAAAAAGTTCAGTAGAAATCAAAAAAGTCAAAAAGTTTAAATTTTTCATAATTTTTTTGATTAAAATTTAAAAATTAAATGTTTTTTTTTACAATTTGATTTATTGTTTTAATTGTTAATTAAAAAAATATATACCTTAAAATCGCTTAAGTAACTATTAAAATCTAAAATAAGCAAATTATTAAAATAAATGATCAAATTTAATTTTAGTATTATTAAGAATAACCATATTAATTATATTTACAAAAAATTATTAATTTTTGAATATTACATACTTTTTTTTGAAAATTAGTGAAATTTTGAAATACTCTAACTTCGTTCATTCATGGATAAACAACGAAGGAGACAATTAGCAGGAATGTTGTGAAAACATTGATATCTGAAAAATGTGACTTGGTAAATAGGAATATAGTGTTGCAAATAAACGATTTACCGGTAATTTTACCTGTTAATTTACCAGTAAATTTTGACATTTTAATTATGGATACTCGCTATGGTATTTTATTTGAATAAAGAATTTCAAAACTAATCTGTTTTTAAATAAAGTTTACTGGTAAATTTATATCACTTATATGTACTAATTGCAGACAATAATATATATTGCAACGCACTGAAATATTTCTTTGCAAGTTAATATATCTATGTCATCTATGGATTTATGTGAGAAAGCACAGATGGCTTGTGGTTTAAAGGCTGTGGACAAAGGTATGAGTAAGAGGATAGCAGCTATTACATTTAGCTCAAAAAAGGTCAAGTTTTATCTACAGAAGTAATGGAAAGCATACTAGAAAAAAACGGCAAACCAAGTTGAGCGACAACATTGAGGACATTTTAGTAAAAATTTTAATATTTATGTGTGATATTGGTTTTAGTTTGACTTGACTTGAAATAGTGTGTGTTGTTAATAACTACTTGGTAAAGTCAAATCAAATGTGTTTTGATGGAGGTGATGTTACACTTGCCTGGTATTACTCATTTATTAGATGTCATTGTGATGAAGGATCTTTTTTGTTGGATGGTTTAAAAAGACATTTGTTTCACACTGCTACAAGCTTGAAGATTCTAAAGTCCTTTTTCTAGACGCCCATGCCTATACAGCTCACATGCTACAGCCACTTGGTGCACTGCTTTATTTAAAGGCATCAATTTTAAATGCTTTACGTGCTGGGATGCCTAAAGCTTCTGTATCAGAGTCAAAGTTAAATGTTCGTTATAATAACACACTGTCATGAAAAGTTACATTATGACTGAAGAAGTTTTGATAGAACTTACAAACAAGCAAATAATCGCACAAAATGCAAATAATGTCATAAAATAAAAAGAACAAAATACAAGAATACGAGAAACAAAACAGAAAGCTAATTCAAAAACTGTTAAGCTTGTGACATATTTTTTAGAGATAAAATTACAGCTCAACAAAAATTATGTATGTGTGTGAATCCTGTGACGATTGGATCTTGTAGTTCTACTTTGGTCGATGGTATGTGCAAGAATTGCCAATAAACAGCTAATTTAAAGCAAAGTTAAATTTTTTTGTTAATTGAAAATATGTGTATATATATATATATATATATATATATATATATATATATATATATATATATATATATTTAAACAAATTTAAAATGTATTCTACAAAATAGAGGACTCAATGTTCTTAAAAGAACAGAGCAATTATATAGCAATTATAAATAATTAGTAGAAAATCACTTAACAATATATATATATATATATATATATATATATATATATATATATATATATATATATATATATATATATATATATATATATATATATATATATATATATATATATATATATATATATATAGCAAAAAATACTTTTTATTGTTAAAATAAAGTTTTAAGTTTTTTGCTAGCTACAGGCTTTTTTTTTTAATTCTACAGCAGTACTTTTTGGAGTAGCAGGACAAACTTTGTAATTTTTTTCTTTATTAGGTTTTAGAACATAATTTTTTCAGATCGCATACAGACTAATGAAAGTTTTAAAGGGATCCTAAACTCCCAACACATGTTGTGTTCATATTTAAGATAATGTTAAAAAAGAAGGTTTGAACCAAGTTTTTTTGATTAAAAATAAATAATAAATGCATACCGAGAAAAACTAATCTTGTTGTTTTAGCCAAAGCTCCCCATTTCCATTTTACTCAAAAACTCGTAGTCTTTAAATTATACATCGCAATCTACCGACTTCGGCAATTCCTTTAAAGCGCGTTTAATTCATCAAAATTTTAGTATTTGTCATCACAGTAGACTTTAGACAAACGAAACTCTGAAAAAATTTTTATTTATTTTTTATTCGTAAATTTTTTCATTATTTGTTTAGTTATTTATTTTCTAATTTTCTACTTTTAAACAGATTTAAAAACCTTAAATATTTTATGCTGGCTCGTTGCTATAAATTGTTATTGCGCTATATTTAATGTTAATAAATGATTAATATTTATTATCTCAATCAATATTCTGATAAAAAATTGTTTTATATTAATTACCCGTATAAAATTAGTAATAGCATTTTTATTTGGTTAGACAATATTTCGTCTGGATTTGCTTTGCATGAAGTTCGCGAAGTCTAAAAAAAAACTTAGTTTGAATAATCATGTCGCAATATATTTAAAACATATGATTTTAATGACGGGGGTACTAAAGTCTTTTTATAACAAATGTAGGTAAAAAATAAATTTCTAAATGAAAAGTTCAACATTAAACCAAGGGTTGAATTAAGCGATCGCGAAACACAAAATCTGGAAAAATATCTGGTCTTAAAAATTTAGTTTATGCAAAACCATGTTCTTTGTTTTCAAGGGGTGAATCAACTTAAATTTGTAGCGAAAAAGTTATAAAAAATAAAACAATAAACTTATGACTACAAAAGTAATAACACTCTAGTCACTAACTGCATTACAAAAATATTATAATATAAAACTATAATAGTGTTATTACTTTTACAAAGCACTTATAACTTTTAAAGTTCATTCTTTGTTCTAATAATATTAGTAATTCCAAACTGTAATTAAAGTAGAAAGGCATTTAAAAAAATAAAAGGAATATTCAAATATTATTAAAAACTTCAGGGATTTTTGCAAATATACTTAAATATACTTTAACAACTTTATAAAAACAAACTTTATGAAAAGTTTAGCATTATGAAAAACGTTACTAATAGTCCGTAAAAATCCGCATTAATTTTAAAATCAACCAATAAAAATTTTTTATCGGTTGATTTTAAAATTAACGATCGTTTTTACAGACTAATTAGTATTGTTTTTCATAATGCTAAATTTTTCATAAAGTATGTTTTTATTAAGTTGTTAAAGTTCCTAAAGCTTTTAATATTATTTGAATATCCACTCTATTTTTTTGTAAATGTTTATTATTAAATAAAGTTTGGGATTACTTATGTTGCTTGAACAAAGAATGAATTAAAATAGTTATAAGTGCGTTATAAAAGTAATAACACTATTATAGTGTTATTACTTTTATAATGTAGTTAGAGACTATATAACGAATTTAAGTTGATTCGCCCCTTGAAAACGAAGAACACGGTTTTGCATTAACTAAAATTTTAAAGACCAGATATTTCAGATTTTGCGTTTTGCAATCGCTTAATTCAACCCTTGAAAACATCTTTTTTTATTATATTGCAACTGTAAATATTAAGATATTAACTTGAACTAAATTTACTTATTATTTAGAACGACTAAGCAATAAATAAAAAGCCCCTAAAATTATGCGATATTGTGTTGTTTATTTGATTATTGTAGTTGTTTATGTTGTTTATGTTGATTATTTTTATCAACATCAAAATAGTCCCAGACTGGACTGTTAGTTGCTTTGCTCATTGTTGATTTATTTATAATTTAATTTTATCTGTTAAGAAAGAAAAGTTTTTATTTCGTCCCGCGTTCTTTTATAAAAGAGAAGAACAAAAACGAAAAGTTCACGTAGTTAAACTTTGAATGAATAAGAGTTGCATAGAATTTTTTTTTTTTTTTGCATCACTCGTTCTTTTTTTAAATGAGAGAAATAAAAGTTTAATTGTAACTTTTCTTTGAATAAATGGGAATTGGAAAAGAAAATTGCTTGAAAACTTGTATTTGTCAATTTTGTTAGTTTTTTAATTTTCCAAGTTAAGAGACAAATGCCAAATACAACACATAATTTGGGAAATACCAAATATAATATGTTTTTAACGTGTGTTATGACATTTTGACAATTTAAATTACCATCTATCTTGAATTAATTAATGTGTTAATTATTGCATTAATAATAATTTGTCTGTATTTTTGTTAAATGTTAATTATTTAAAACGGGCAAAAATATATGTACTTCATGTTTTTAATTTGATGGTTATAAGATATTGAACAGAAACCTTATAATCAATATTTATAATGCCGACTTGTGCTGTTATTGGTTGTACTTGTAATACAAAAACATATCTCACATAGCCTTTCACAAATTTTCATATCTAATACTACTGTTAACTGTATTGCTTAGTGTTATCTTGTACTTTTTTTTCATAACCTTAACAGGTTCTAATTGGTATGGAGTTGCCGACATTTTAAAAGTTTTGTTATCAAAAATCAAATGCAAATATAATATTTCCTTTTTATCCATATCCAATTTAGCAAATTTAGAAATTTAAATTAAATCAGCATAATCAAAAAATTTTTATAATATAAAAGTTCAACCGTTCATCAAATATCTCTAATTAATTCTTTATTATAATTACTTACTCAAATTTAATTAAATACTCAAATTTAACTGTCAGCTAAAGTAATTGTTAATACTTTTTTTCGACATGAAAACATAAAAATAACCAGAGAAGTTAGAAAATAGTTCCCATTGTTTAAATGAAAATAAGTAAGATTCAGAATATGTAAAATAATAGAACGTTATATATATGGTCTCTCGTTTTTGTGCAAGAGAGCGCATCTTGCACAAAAATGAGAGACCATATATATAACATTCTACATAATGTAAAATACTCATATGAAAATCATAAGATTGGTAAGTAAAGCTTTAATATTTGTTTTAATTTAAAAACAAAAGAAATATAAGTAAGATATATAAATTTAAAAATTATTAAGATATCTGTAAAAAATAAGTTGCTCCTTTAATTCAATAAGTACAACATACTTATTGAATTAAAGTAGGGAAATGTAGCTTCGTTGAATTACATTTTACATTTGTCAAAAGTCTACCATGACGTCAAATACTAAAACTTATATGAATTAAAGGCGCTTTGAAGGAATCGTCGAAGCCTGTAGATAGCGACGTATAATTTAAAGACTCTGAGTTTTTGAGTAATATGGAGAAGGTAAGCTTTGGCTAAAACAACAAGATTAGTTTTTCTCATTATGCAATCATTGTTTATTTTTAATCTAAAAAACTTGGTTCAAATGTTTATTTTGTATTTATTTTATATTTAAAAAATAAATAAAAAATTAGCATTAAGAAGATTTTGTCACAATGCACTTTTTAAGTTAAAGTTACACTGTAAACCTTGATATATGTTTAAAAGTGTTACAACTCTTTCTCACCATTGTTTATCCATTTTTTTAACCATAAAATCAAAAATTACAAATTTAATTATAATTTACAAAGTTAGGTTCGGTGTCACTCATGTAGTTAAAAACTAGTCAAATGAGTGACACCTTAATAAAATAAACAAATAAAATAAAAAAATATTAAGACAAAGAAATAATAAAGAAAGTAAACTACATTAATACAAGTAATAAAAAAAGAAGTGATAGGAACAATAATATTAAAAAATTGGAATTAGAACAATAATATTAAAGAAGTAAGGCTAATAAAAATGAAAAAAAAAAGAGAGCATGACATAAGTTTAGAAGGATAGAGTGAGAGAAAAAAATTATTGTAGAAAAATATAAAAAAAGCAAAATAAAGGCAAACTTAAATACTAAAAATGTACACATACATTAATACATACAATATTAAAGCCTAAATTGCGCATTACATTGATTAATTAAACAAAAGTAAATATCAAGTTATAGAAAAAGCAACAACAACTGACAGAGAAAAATGCAAAAAAAAAAATACATTCAGCATTTTTTATATACATAAATATACGACATAAACAATGTTTAAAATTAATTAAAATTTTTTTTTTCTTTTCTTTCCATAAAATTTTGGTGGTGGAAAAAATTTTAGTTCTTTTTTATTATTTTCCATTTTCAAAGACTTTTTTCTTTTAACTTTGCTTCATTTGTTTTGGGGTTTTTTTTTCTTGTTTTTATTTTTATATATTTAAATCCTTTATTCTTGTTTATACACTTATTTTTTAAAACACTTCCTCCATTTGCGATGTCATTGCAAAGATGACATTATCTTGGTTGCAATGGCTGCAAAGAGTTTCATGTCAAACATGTATGAGTGGGCACTACTAAAAGAAATATTCAGTTATAGTTCAGCATTAATTCAGTTTAGCATAAAGAGTATATTACTAAAAACATAATACCACTAATTAATATATAATTAATAAGTTTTTGATGTTATTAATTATTGTTAAATACATAGTTTATTTTAGAGTTGAATTTTGATAATAAATAATTTTTTTGTTGTTTTTTTTTGCCACCAACTATGCATTTTATCTAATTTTTCCACGTTTTGAACTTTATCTAAATTTGCTGCATAGTTACAATTTATGAATATACAATAGTAACCATATGTCATTTATTTTATTTTGTTATTGAATCTATATGACTACAATGGAAATATGTGGATCAATCAAAAAGACTATCATCTATCATCATCAGTGAAAAGTCATTTGTTATCTATCATCATCAGTGAAAAGTATATCATTAGTCTTTGTTATTATATCAGCAAAAGGTGTTTTCCACCAGACGTGTATTCATGCTAGAAGTTTTTTGCCTTACCAAAAAAATTCAGTGAAAAAAAATAGTTAAAAAAATACAGTGGTTACATACCAAAAAACCCAATAAATCATTATAATTATTTACTTATATCAAGTATCAATTAATGACGTCGTAGGCAATGTTAACAAATTTACAACAATACTACTTGTCAAAATATGTTTGTAATACTAAATTAAAAAGTTTGACTTAGTCTAATAGCTTCATTGAATTTTCACTTTTAGAAAAAACTGTTAGTTATCTTTTTGTTCAATTAAATAGCTGATAGTCTATGCTATTCCTGATTTTAATTATTTTGTTTATTTTTTGGCATTTGTTCAAGTATTATTTGAAAATAACTTTGTGCATTTAATAATATTAAATTTATTTTTGTTGATCCAAATATTTATATATATACATTGCATATGTTATATGTTTCAGTGATGATGGTTGACCATTTTCCATTTTCTTATTTTTTTCTTTTTTTTTTATGTTATAACTGATTTCAATAAAAATTTCTTTTGTTATATCACTCTTAAATAATCTTTTGTAATTTCAATTTTTCTGCTTCTATTTCTATTTTTCTTCTATTTTACTTGTAATTTATATCTATGTATATTTAATATATGTAAAATAGAAGAATATATTAATACTTTTTGCTATTAGTATTCAATATTATAATAATAATTTTTAATATTTTTAATGATATATTTTTTATTCCTTTATTATATAAAGTTCCATTCAGTTCCATAGTATAAAAATGGTCAACAGTATATCTTGTATATTTGAATTTACGTTTTTAGATGTAATTTACATGAACAGATATTTCTTTCAGCATAAATTGCTTTTCTGAAATTCTTTTTTCTTATTTTCAGGTGAATATCATTCTTTAAGTTATTATTTAATTCAATTTCTAAATATGTTAAATGTTCCACTTCATCAATTGGCATATTTTCTTTATTATACATTATCTTTTTATTTTTTAACGTTTTACTGTTTATTCCAAAGTTTATAAATCAAGTTTTTGTTGGATCCAAGCAATTTGCTAGTTATCCATATTTATCATATATTACAATTATTTGGTTTATGTCCATATAACTGTTTGATAGAACTACAATATAGTCTGCATACGTTATAAACTCAACATTTCTTTTTCTAAATTGGATTCCTTTTTCTTTTTTCTGAATAACTTTAAATAGATCTTCTGTATAAATTGAAAATAATAACATAGATAGAGAGATAATAATAAAGGAGATAGAGAGATAATAAGGGAGATAGAGGCCTACCTTACTTTACACCAACTGTTGTTTTATAATTTTTGATCTCACACTGTTATTGCTTTATATATATACTTTTGATTATTATATCTTATATATACTTTTGATTTTTATATCTTATATAAAAAGTACTATCTTATATTTTTTATGGAACATTAAAAGTTTTTTTTTTTGGTCTTTCAGGTGACAGCTATTCTGGAAAGACAAGTTTGATTTCCAAACTTCGAACACCTGGCGATGATAATTACAAAAAAGGAGCGGGATTAAAATATACATACTTAGACGTACATGACGAAGAACGTGATGGTACATATATATATCATCAAAATATATCACTTAACATATATATGTGTGTATGTGTGTATGTATATTTAAAGATAACTTATATATGCATCTGTTCTTTAAGATGTAGGTGTATTAAGTTATAAATTCCTTTTTTTGTAAATCCATTATACACACACACATATTCAGACCTCATAATTAAGGTTGGCAAAAACTTGTCAACCTTAATCTATTAGAGGTCGTCAAAAAAAATTTGATACAAAGGTTTCATCATAAACAAAGAAGCAAAGTTGGCAAAAAATTGCTGACCTTAAGCACTTCTAGGTCGGCATTTCCAAATGTTGACCCTAATTCTGAGGGCTGCATATATATATATACTTTTTTAAATGTATTCTATAAAATAGAGTGTTCAATGTTTTTAAAAGAACAGAGCAATTACAAATTTATATATATATTTATATATATATATATATATATATATATATATATATATATTTATAAATTTATAATCAGCCCAAGGAATTAAGGTCTGCATTCTCACTGCGGACCTAAAAGTATTTGAGGTCTGCAAAAAAACCTTTGTGTCAAATTTTTTTCCCTGACCTTTTGCCGACCTCTAATAGTTCAAGGTCGTCAAAAAAATGATGACCTCATTTTTGGTAATACCTCATTTTTGGTAATTGGCTGATATATTTATATAACAGTAAAAATACTGAAAACTATAAAATTAATATAATTTTAAATAGTTGTCCTTACATTTCAAGGATATTTACAAATAATGAGTTATACTTACAAACAATGTGAGTTATACTTACAATCAATTAAATTCCCAATGTTTTGTAGAATAATAACAATAAATATATTCCCAATAAATATATTCCTGGCTAACACACTGGTATAATAGGTATTAATAATGTAATATTAATAATAATGCTAATATTTAGCAGTTAAGGATTTGTAAAACCAGTCAGTTTAAAACCAGTTTGAACATTTTTTTGCGCATAAAGCTGCCAATATGAACTTTTTTGTAAAGTCGAACCTGAACAGTTTCGAGCTATTTTGGAAAAAAGTTTGAACTTTTTTTATCCTTTTTTTTAAATAAAAAATGCAAAATAAAAGGGTGCAAGTTCTACAAGAAACAAGTAGTAAACTGTTTATTTATTTATAGTAACCTATTTTCTTTCTCAACACTAATTTAATTTGAAAAAAATCTTTTTACTTGACAAAAATAATATACATCATCACTCAAAATTTTTAATTGTTTGTTTAAAAAAAGTTAATGCATCTAAGGTATCCTCTTGTAACGAGCTTCTTTTTTTGTTGCAAATAATCCTAGGCTAGAAAAAGCCCTTTCAGCCTCCAGAGATATTGGTGGAATAGTTTTGAGAGCACTAAAAAGCATATCCAAATTTTTGGGTCTTGATTTGCTTGCATTATCAAGAGCCATTTCTTTTTGAATTAGGTTTGCTTCAGTTTCATTTTTGTTGATTGTAATTTCCAAATCAGATTTTTCAATCAAACATTTCAGTTCTTGAGCTAAAGTCAATTTATTGCTTTTATTTTTGATTTCACCAGACATATCACAACTAAGGAGTTCTTTATCAACATTTGAATCTTCTTGACTAGACTGAAATAACCTCTGAATTAGATTGGTGGCAAGATTTACTTTATTGTTTTTTTTTATTTTATTTCCAAATTGATCATCTTGATTTAAAACATCTGTATTTAACAAATACTTCATTAGGTGCATTAAATTAATGTTACGCCTTTCTATAATTCTTTTTTTAAATTGCTGTTTTACAAGTTGACTAATTGGTGTGTTTGCTTCTAATAACTTTTTTCTTATAAATTAGATTACAATTTCTGAAGACAACAAATTGGCATCTCGTTTGGAAAGTGCTTCAATTGCTAGTTTTAGGGCAACACAAAGGCTATTAACTTTGTCAAGTTCATCTTTGGAAAGGGGAAAGTCAATGTTTTTGCCTATCAAAGCTATTTTTATTTCCTTTTGAACTTCCAAAAAACATTTTAACATGGCAATGGTGCTGCTCCACCTAGTCCTTGAGTCACAAATTAAAGCCTTTTCTTTTCTAAATGTTTTAACAATATTTGGCTGAAGATCATCATCGTTGCTTGCAGGTGATCTATGAAACAATTTAACTATTTTTCTTATTTTGGCCGCAGGTTTTTGAAATTCAATTGACAATGGTAGTTGTCCAAACCTTCATTTGATATTTAAATATTTTGAGCACATTGGATTGGACTTTCATCTTCTTCCTTACTGTCATCGTCATCATCAACATCATCATGAATAACAGTTTCATTGGTATCTACAGGTAGATTAAAAACATTGTGTGGTAATGTAGCATGGTTTTTTTTGAAAAGCACATCAATTACACATAGATGTATTGCATGATTGTAACGCATTTGATGTTCAGGTTTAACCATAGCCAATTTATTTCATTAGATTGGCTCCATCAGTAAAAGAGGCAACAATATCTTTGTCTAATTCTAAATTAAATGAACAAAGTGTTTGACTAATTAGTTCAATGGCTTTAGGTGCTGGCATTGTGCCATGCACCCTTAACATTCCAAGAGATTGAAATCCTCCGTTGTAATGAATATTCAAGTTCATGTATCTCCTGTTTTTAACTGATGTGTATTCGTCAAATGTAAGGCTAAATTTGCCATTATTTAGAATGAATTGTTTCAATGAACCAATTACTTATTTCTTGACTTATTACTTTCTTTGTTTTATAACTAAATCACATAAAGTTTGGTGACTTTGGGATGTCATATCCTTGAGCACGAAACGCTGATCATAAAATTTGACTATTAGCAGTTGTTGGAAAATTTAATCCATCATGTGCAGTCAATCTGCTCAAAATTTCAGGTAAAGTTTTAAGCCCAGAACTAAAGAAGTTTTCATTTCTTGGTATTTTATAAATAGGACTAGTTTTGGCTGAGACATTGCATTTTATAATGTTAATTTTATGTTTTGTTTTAAGGTGTCTTGTTATGGTGCATGTAGTTGAGCTAGGTGTTTTTAGTACAACTTTGCAAATTTTACACTTGTTGCAGCTTGTTAATTGATTGATTGTTGCAGCTTTTGAAAAAATTTAAAATAATTCCAAACCTCAGACCTTTTAGATGTGCTAACATCCTTAAAAGTAGAAATTTTTAATTTTGAGTCAATATTTATATATAGTGTTGATTATATATAAGTATCGAAATAAAACTCTGAGTTTCCAGCCAAACAAAACACAAGTAGACCAAAAAGATAATCTAGAAAGATGTTTTAAAAATACTTTCAAAGTTCAAACTTTCAGGAAAATAAGTTTGAACCTGAACACTGAAATTTTGGTGGAATGTTCGAACTTTCAAACTCGAACATGTTCGAACTAGCAGCCCTATTTGCACACAAATTTTAATGAAAATACAGGTCTATTCGTTGCAAAAGTAAATAAAACAGTAGATTAAATGGATCTTTTGATATTAACGAACAGTTATTGTTTTCAGCCATGTCAACAGTATGGGAATACAGGCACAGACAATCAAATTTTAAATTGAAAATATTTATACATGATTTCACTTTAGAATACTTATTTGCACTGCATATATATATATATATATATATATATATATATATATATATATATATATATATATATATATATATATATATATTTATATATATTTATATATATTGATATATATATATATATATATATATATATACATATATATATATATATATATATATATATATATATATATATATATATATATATATGTATATATATATATATATATATATATATATATATATATATATATATATATATATATATATATATATATATTATATAACTTGTTTCTACATCAGTAGGTTCATCAGGAAGAATGTCTAAATATCAAAAAGTTCAAATTATATTTCACAGGAAATTGTTATAATTATGTAATAACTGTAGTTCTTTGCAACCAGGAATTTGCATCAACTACATTAAAATTAAAAAATTAATCATGAAAGTAACTCTTTAGAATTAGGATAATTTTAATCTAATCATTAGATTTTATAATTTTTAAAAGGTACTTATTTTCATGTCTGCATTTAGAAATTAATTCAGATTTTTTGTTAAACTTTCTTGATCCAAATGATAATAATTTCAATAATTTTATTTTTGATGGCTCCAGCTTGGCAGATCAAGAAGAGTGGGTCCAACTACGTTTACACTTGGTGCAGTTAAGGCAATTTTAAAATATTATAGCGTCTGTATGATATTTTGTTGACTACAACATATTTCCGTTAAATGATCAGTTCTGTGAATTATGAAAAGACGAAAAAAATTAAAATGATAAATTTTGGGGTATCATAAAGTATAAATTTTTAGGTAAAATGAACATAGTTTAATAATATGATCTGTTCTGATCGTTTATTGGCGCTTTTCTTTATTATAAGCTCTTTCTTGGTCTAGTATTTTTTGTGAAAATTGATAGAAATATTGTATTTTGATAACTATATATAGTTAATATACGTCAGAACCAATTAGAACTAGGATCTGTAGTAAAATAAAGCACTTTTTCAAAAGATTTTAACTAAATTCATGTTAACAAATTAATTTTAATAATTTTTTGCAGCATAATTCAAACTTCATATAGTTTACTCAAGCATTTCAGAGACTAAAAAAAAAAGATTTCATTCCTAAAAACACCAGTTAATTGACTCAAAAAAGTTATTTAAAAAAAAAAAAATTTGGTGTCTGGAATCTAAAAATACCATATTGCTTGACTCCCTAAAAATCAAAAGGGCTTCACATCCCTGCAAGCCATGATTAGAAGTAGTTTGAATTTTGCATCTGGGAAGAAACTCTCCAAATGTTGTAAACAAAAGATTGTTAGAAAAGAAAATCTTAAAGATAAGGAATAAAGTCAGTGAACAAAATAAGGATTGAACAAGATGAGTGAAAGGTTGCATGCATCAATGAAATGGTCAAGAGCATAACTAGAAAAATTAAAATGTCATTTCAATGTTTATTCAGAAAAAATTTGATGAAATAAATAGTATCAAAGTGAAAGCTAAAAAATTTGAATTTATAGGGTTGATAAAAAAAAATCTGTGTCCTAACAAAATGACTATGGTTGTTCAATTTCTCACACTTGTATCCCCATATTCATTGTATATTGATATTAGTAGTATTAAAATAACTTTGCATTTACAGAATACCAGGCAAAGAAAGCTAGACTGTTTTTTAATGAAAAGTTCTGTTAAAATATTTGATGACTTGAGTTTTTATTGTTCAAAAACATTATCCAACAAAACCTAGAGTAAAAGTTAAGCATTAAAAAGAACATCTATAAACCAAAAAAAAACTACTTTTATGTAATATATGTGTCATACAAAGACAACAATCAAGAAATTCAAACAAACTACTCAAAATTTGCTTCATTTAGATCAAAGTGGTGCATTTTGCCAGGTGTACAGGTTTTGTTTTTGTGTTTGTTTTTATCACCCAAATTCTAAATTATTAATGTATTTATTAAATATTGGTGAAATATATAAAATGGGAAATGAAAAGAATCCATTCTTATATAGTGTTACCAGGCACCTGGTTTTTACTTAGGAGAATACAGCGCCAAACCTGTAAAAATAAATTTTTTATTGTGTTCTCCTTCGTAAAAACTTAACTTCTGGCAACCCTATGCTTATACAGTATGATGGCTGTCCTGGTAATAAACTGCTCCTATATATATTTATCTCTTACAATTATTACATACTTGTATGAGATTATTGAAGAATAAGATAATTTTGAGAAACTATAGCTCTTGCAACACTTGAGTTTGACAGCAATCCTATTGAATTTGAAAGCAGATGTTCAGTCTTTCATTAAACTTTTCCTGCCTTAAAAAGTTGCGAACTCATTTTTTTTATTTCCTACTCTAAATCACACTACCTTAATCAAGGGTAATTATTATAAGTGACTTTGCAATTAATTATGGTTTTGTAATGGGAAAGAGAGCTACACTGGAACACCCAATAATTTTCTTTACATTCATTAGTGATATACTATGAAGATAAGATAGGTATACTAAAACTTATTTCACACTACTTTATCAAACATTACACACATTGTAACCTTAGTATACAATATATTTCAATTAATCATAATGGCATTAGAAGTAAAATTTTCAATTTTTTCAAAATGTATTTGTTAACTGATGGCTGTGCTGATTCTTTATTTGTTAACTGATGGCTGTGCTGATTCTTTAGGAGATTATGTAGCGATAGTCTATGACAATTGACGGACTTGCATTGTAACTAAAATTAACCTAGAAGTGTTGAAGTTAAGTTCTTCCACCCAAAAGGTTCATTTTCATATGAAAGGTTCCAAAAAAAACCCAAAAGGCTCATTTCATACTGACCTTAAAGACAACCACATATTTACTACAAAACACAAAAATATTGAAAATATTTTCAGTTTCACAAGTTTCATGCAAATACAAAAATATTAAAAATATTTTCTGTTTCACAAGTTTGATGCCAACAATAAAATATTTGAAAATATTATCTGTTTAATAAATTGAAAATATTTTATTAAGTTTAATAAATTGAAAATGTTTTCTGTTTTTAAAAATTAAGATAACAATTAGTTGTTATCTTAATTTTTAAGCATATTTCGGCTTTCGTTTTCATGACCAAATTAAAATTGTGATCTCAGAATATTAACTATATCAACACTTTTGTCTGAAATTTTGCTTACAATGTTTTGTCTGAAATTTTGTTTTTTTCATAAATTGGAATCCTAAAAACAAAAAGAAAGGTGCATGGTTTAATGAACTATGGGTAATTTCATGTGGAATTTCTCAGAAGCCAAACTCAAAGCAGCCTGTTACATTATTTTGAAATACAAAATATTAAATGCCATAGTTTAAAATACCATATTTCAAAAATAACATTGTATATTGGCATTTAAGTATATATTTTTTAATTTTGCATTATCCAAATGGCTTTTTTATTTTTACATTTTTGTTGTCAATAACTTTTTTATTTTGCATTTTATAAATTTTTCTAATATTTTGTTTCACTTGATATTTCATAAAATTTTATAAATTGTTACTTCAACTGTCAAAATGAAATTCTCTAAATTAAACATTGAAAAAAACATAAAACAGAATTCTTATTTGGTTGATAATAAACTTAGCTTCTTTTGTCATCAATAATATCTATTGTTTTTTCAAAAGATAAGGTTTCAAACAATAAGTTTGAATAGATAATCTTTCAAAAATAAAAAATTAAAATTTATTATACAGAACTACACTCATTATTAATAGTTAGTTACTATTTGTTATATAAATATTTACAACATAATCGCTTACAAATATTTTACTAAATTAAATATGTATTTTTAATTTCACGTAGTTTTAATTTATTAGTTTATTACATTAATTAGGTAGTTACATTAGAAAAATATTTCTTATATTTTCTTGTTTAAAATTTTAAACATGAATATGATCTCACTTTTAACCATTAAAACCTATGACTTCTTCTATGTGGTGTGGTGTATGGTGTCTAATTTAGATTTTATTTTCTAGAACACACACGATTAAATGTTTGGATTCAAGATGGTTCTTCACATTTTAATAATTTATTAAAATTTGTATTTACAAGTGAATCAGTAAAGGACTTAATGATAGCAATATGTGTAGATATGTGCAAACCTTGGAGAATTATTGATAGTTTAGAAAAATGGAATCGTATTTTACATGAACATTTGCATTCTTTGCACTTACCAGCTAAAGAGCTCAATGCAATGGAAGCTAAACGTATTGTTTTTTTTTAATAGTAATTTGATTTTTGATATAATACATTTCTAATTTATCTATTAATAAGTATATATATATATATATATATATATATATATATATATATATATATATATACATATATATATATATATATATATATATATATATATATATATATATATATATATATATATATATATATATATATATATATATATATATATATTTAAACAACTTTAAAAAGTATTCTACACAATAGAGTGCTCAATGTTCTTAAAAGAACAGAGCAATTTTATATATATATATATATATCAGAGATGTGTCGGAACCAAATTATGCCAAAGTCTCTAATTCCGGGTACCCAGAAGAAAATACCAGGTATGATTCCGGGTACCCGGAATCATACCTGGTATTTTCCTATTATTGAAGAAAGAAAAAAATTGTAAAAAATATTTTAAGTGAGGCATGTCTCTATTGAGTAAATAGGGCTTTATGGTTATCGACTTCATAGCTCTATTTATATCTTATATCAAGATTTATATCTTATATCAAGACTTATATCAAGAAGTTTATTGGTTGAAGTTTAAACTAAAAGCAATCCTGTTAATTATATTTTGACACCTTTTTTACAATTTTTTTTTAACAGCAAAATTTAAAGTTTTTTAGGTTGAGTTGTATTTTACTTACATAACCAAAAACAGTAAAAACATCTAGGGCATTTAAAATGATAAAGCATCTAGCGCATTAAATTTTTTTTACATCTTTACAAAAAATTACAGGATAAACATTTGTAAATGTTTTTACATAGTTGCTTTTAAATAATTTTTAATTTCATTTAAAAACATTAAAAAAATGTAAAAAAAAACAACAACAACGAATCACTTAACGACTTTAGTAGTTTTTTAAATTTATTCAAATATACTATTTAAATTTTTAATTAAAAACTTTTTAAAAATAAAATAATTTTTCAATAATTGTTATTTTTATGGTTGCATTTTTAACTTGGAGCATCCAAAATACTTTTTAATCCAAAATACTAATTAATCAAAGTTAAAATAATAGATAAGCGTTTAATTAAAACTTAAATCTTTTTTAATAAACAGTAATAAAAATTTGTTCATTTAAGTTTGAATTACATAACATAAAAAGAATTTTTAAAAACTCATTCATTCAAGTTTTAAACAAAAGTCTTTACTTACAATTACTTGCTTTCTTGCATGGAGTTATTTCAGTGGGAATTTTAAATATTTCAAATTAGTAAAATTGTTTCACAAAGCAGAAGAGTAACAAAGAAACTTTTTAAATATGAAATTAAGTAGAAAAGCAACACAAAATATTGTAAATAATAACGTAGCAATAAAAAAGCAATTTAATATTTTCTAATAAATTTTTTTAACTTTATTAAAGTAGAGTTTAAAAAACCTGGTCAAATGCAACGGTCTTTTTAAAAAGTTTTTTGAACAATATTAAGATGCTTGAATAAATATTAGAAAAACAGCTGTTGCTTATGATTGTTTTTCTTATGTATTTGATGATATGATACAAAAAGTTACATATACATATATATATACAACCCGTAGATGTTGTCCGAAAGTTTTTTCCATATTTTGTTGACAAAAAGTAAAAATTAAAATGCAAGACCGGAATTATTTTTTTTTATTAATTGATAGACTGCCTGCCCCAACCAAACCCTCAGTCGATGTAGCAACACTCCCTTGCGGGTCAGGCTAAAAGATAGTAGATGTAGCAGCACTCCTTTGCAGGTCAGGCTATTTTTCAGTCGATGTAGCAGCATATTTCCCTTGCGAGTCAGGCTATAAGATAGTCGATGTAGCAACACTCCGCGCATGATTTATAGTAAAAAAAAATAAAAATAAAAACATTTTATTAAAAAAATTAAAAATAAAAACATTTTATTAAAAAAAATAAAACTAAAAACATTGTTTATATTGTTAAAAACATTCAGAATGTTTTTAAAACATTCTGGTCAATCAAATTTGCGTTTTTGTGGTTTTTTTTAAAAACGATTTATTTGTAATTAAATTAATGGTTTTTACTTTCGTCCAACACGCAAATGTTGGACGAAAGTCAAAAGTAATTAAAAGTGACGTATGTGTTGGCGTAAGAATCACTTTTTTCCTTCCGCTCTTCCCAAAGACAACAAACTATAGATCTATATATATATATATATATATATATATATATATATATATATATATATATATATATATATATATATATATATATATATATATATATATAAAGAGAGAGAGAGAGAGAGAGAGAGAGATTTTTGTTATTAAAGCATTTAATAGTTAACATAGTTATTGTTTCATATAATAATATTTAGCTATTTTTTTTAGTTTCAAATGACTTTCAAGCATATAGAGATGTTGAAATTGATGAAGAGAAAATTAAAAAAAATTCTTCTGAATCAGACGAATTAAACACACCTCTAGGAGATAAGGTTTTAACAAGTAATTTAGGCATACCCATTATTGTGATTGTAACAAAGGTAAATAGTGTTTAAATAATTTTTTCTTATAAAAAAAAATGTATATATTTTTAAAATAAGTAAAAACACTTATCTAATTTTTTCTTTGACAACTTGTTTCGCCATCAGTAGGTTCATCAGGAAGCTACTGATGGTGCTTCCTGATAAACCTACTGATAGTGAAACAAGTTGTCGAAAAAAAAATTAAATAAGTATTTTTGATTCGTTTTTATAAAATGGTGTTTATTTGAAATCTGCTTATATAATTCGTTTGCAAAACAAGAGTTTTGAAATTGTGCATACTGTTGAAATTTAAAACAAGTAAAGTATTGAATAAAGTGATAAATTTTAGCACAAATATTATTAAGAGTCACCAAGTTAACAATATTTAAAAAAAAAATAATGATTTTTAAATATTAAGTAAATAAGTAATATCAAATGACTTTTTATTTTATTCTTAATTTAATTTTTATTGTATTCTTTGTGTATTGTGTGTTCTAATTTATTTCTTTAAAGTGATCACATGACAATCTATTTCTTTACAGTGATCATATGACAATTTATTTCTTTAGAGTGATCACATGACAATTCATTTCTTTAGAGTGATGACATGAAAATATATTTCTTTAGAGCGATCACATGACAACCCTGGAAAAAGATTATAGAGATGAGCATTTTGACTTCATACAAAAAAATATTCGAGAATTTTGTCTAAAATGTATCCTTTAATACTTAAGTATTTTTTTCAATTATGTTTGATCTACCATAACTGTGCACACATATTTTTGATCATTCTAAATAAATTTAGTTGTAAGTGTTCACTTACATTTCTACCCACTTCCTCAATCACAATTGTGTTTGCTTATGTAAAATAATTGTGCTTACATACAATAACTGTGCTTACATATAATAACTGTACTTGCATACAATAATTGTGCTCACATACAATAATAAAGATTATTTTTATGTAAAATTTAATATTTTTTGTAATTAAAGTGAATATCTTTTAGTACTTTAATTTTTATTTGGTTTTTTATAATTTATAAAGTTTAGCTGATAAAAATTAATATATTAATGAAGTTTTTAATAATTTGAAAAAAAGTTTTTTTTTAAGATTTGATCAAATTCTAATTGATTATAAATATGTAGCATATGTATATTGTTATTTCTGTGTATTTAGGTTTCCTAATCTACATTGCACACTTTAAGTTTTAAATATAGACAGTTTTTCAGAAAACAAATAAAATATGAAAAACGGTTTCATATTTTTTTTGTTTAATTTTGCTTGTCAATATATTTTTGATTATTTTTGTTTAAGAAATAAGAAAACGAGAAATAAAAGTTGTAAATAAAAAGAATGTTATTGTTCCATGCTTGCTCTGTGTTATTAGTCTCTCGTCCTTAGAGAGAAAATAAAATTGTTTGATTAATGGAGTATCTAGTTTGTTTTCTTAATAATAGTACTATCTTAGTAGTAGTATTAAGCAAGTTTTCTTTTTTTCTCATAACTTATTGAAATTTTTACAATCTTTAACTAATAATGACAGGTGGTGCTGCATTACTTTACACATCCTCAAAAGAGTCGTGCAACATATCTACCTTGTATAAATACATCCTTCATAGGCTTTATGGGTTCCCGCTTCGTGTACCTCCACAAATAATAGATAAAGATGCTATATTTATGTATATTTTTTCTTTTGTTTTGTAAATATCATTTGTTTTGCAAGTTTATTACTGTTACTTGTTTAATATTGTATATACTATTTATTTTTAATATTATATATTTTACATATTATATGTATATATTTTACATAATATATGTATGATATTTTTTTTATATTATAAATACTAACATTTTTATCTTGTATTTTAGACCAATGGGTTGGGATAACATAAATAAAATTTCAATTCTTAATGAACACATTAAAACATTTAATTCAAATGATTCTTTCAAAGATCATATTAAGAAGCCACCATCTCGAAAGGTATCATTTTAATCATAGTTAACTATTATAGTTTGTTTTTTTTGTACTAAATATTTTGTATAGGTTTTATTCATAACTTTGTAACAAGCTTGATATCAAGGATTTTATTAAAATTTTTTAGTAAAGATGACTAGTTTCAAATAGAGATCTTTGCTAAAAATTAGGGCGACAAAGTTTCTCTAGTGAAAGCAACCAGTTGCCTTTATTATTTTTAGAAAACATGTTTTGAACCTCAAGAAAAATTTAAAATTGTGACGTTTTTCGAAACAAAATAAAAGTTGAGTTTTCGTTGTATTTTCAAGAGAAGTTTATCTAATTTTAGAAAATATGATTTCACCTCAAAAATGTTTTCATTTCAACAATGGTTCTTTGATTTTTTGTGACCAAAACATTTTTTGAAAAATTACTATTAATTACTAAATTATAAAATTACTAACTATAAAGTGTATTGTAAAATTATTAAAAACTATTATAAATGAGAGAAACATTAATGATGAAAATTCTTTTTTATAATTTTTTATTTAAAGACTACGACCCAAGATAAAGAAATTATAGCTGAAGATGAACAGTCGTTTTTAGAAGCTCAACTGGTAATTCTTGTTGTTTATTTTCTTTATTTAAATTTATTGCTTGTATTTCAATAATATGTATGTTGCATAACATTTGTATTTTTTAACCTGTTTGTAAATATTGCTTTATATATTAGTTTTTCTATAGATTACTTTAAAAAAATAATTTAAGCTATTTTCTACTGGTTGTTTCACACAATGATTTTTTACACAATTTGTTTTAAGTTATTTTCATATAGTTTAAAAATGTCAACAAAGCTTATATAGCTTGCTTTAAACAATAGCTTTATCGAATATTTTCTTTGAACAATTTTTGTTACAGGTTGCTTTAAACAATGCTATTCCGGCGGCATCAACAGCAGTATCCCAACGACCTCAAATACCTGCGGTAAGAAAAATATGTCAAAGTTTACGTCTCTTTTTTTTTTTTTTTTTTAAATGTAAATATTTAATATTCAACGCAAAAAATTTGCATTTTGAATAGGACCCTCGCAACCCTCGTATTCCGACTTCACTCTCGCCTGGTCAGCATAAAGGTCCAAGACCTGGAATGCCAAACACTAAAACTAAGGTTGTAAAAAAAAAAATCTTTTTTTTTTATTTAATAATATATTTTTCTAAACGCATTTTTTTTCATGACGTTATAGATAGATCCAACTAAAGGAGCGTCTGCTCCGAACTCATCGGAAACAGTCCTTGCGAACTTTTTTAACAGTTTATTAAACAAAAACACAACAGGAAAAACACTTAAATCTGCTAATCCGGCATTGGGAACTAGCAGAAGCGATGTTCAAGCAGAACTTGAAAGAATGTCGAAATCAACGGCAGTCGAAAAAGAGAGTGATGCGTAGTAAAATTTATGCTTTGTTATGAATTAATTGCTGTTTGGGGTAAAAAACGGCACAACAAGCTGTTCGGATTTTAAAAAGCTCGATTAAATATGACTGGCTTGTAGAATAATAAATTTGTAGAGTTATTAGAAGAATCGATACAATGAAGGTCGTTGAAAGTGGTTTTCGTGATGGCACTTTTTATTCTATATGTATATATATATATATATATATATATATATATATATATATATATATATATATATATATATATATATATTTGTTTAAAGTATCTCGTAAACCAGTTAGTATCTTTGCATTAATCTCGAGTTGATATAATTTAACTTGCTGCTCGTGTATATATATAAATATATGTTGTTTGTATGTGGATATAATAATTTACTGACCACTATAAACTCGAATTAATGACTAAGAATCGATTACTTTTTGCTTTTTTTTTTTTTTTTTTTAAGTCAAGTTAAAACAAAATAATGAAAAAGATCAGATTCTAAATTCTAAATTTTTAGGTTATTTTATTATAATTTATTAGGTTTTGTACGGTTAAAAAAATAAACGAACTATTTATTTTTCATTGAAAATATTCTCTTTGATTACCTGTTGTCGTGACTATTTTATAAATTAACTTTTTTGTTTCCATAATAAAAAGGATGAGCGTAAGCCGAAAAAATGTTTTTTTGTTTAAAGTATTTAAAAATGAATTTTTATTTAATGTTTGTTTAAAAAAAAATTGTTAAATAAATCATATTTCACAAACAAAAAAAACTATATTTCGATGCGCGACAAAATCTATTAAAAACACTCGTTAATAGAATTTTAAGCTGATACTATAATGTTTATTGCATTCTTATTAAACTTTCATTTCGTCATTTTCAATTATTTTATAACTATAATTTTGAAAAATATATACTTTTTAACAAAAACCACGTTATCTTTATGATTAGTATTTTTTATAAAATTTGAATAGCTTATTAATAAAAAATAATTACTACTATAAATTATACAATTTCTTTATATCTGTGTTTTATATAAAGAGACCCGATGTTCGTTAGACTTAAGACGTCCTACGCACTTGTGGCGTCGTATAGACATCTTACGGACGTATGTGCCCGCTAGGGATATTGTTACTCAATAGGGTACCGTTGCGGTTCTAAGAATAGATTTAACAAACATTTGCAAGGTATCGATACCTTTCTGGTATCGAAATGCGGACAAACAACTCAAATTGAGAAGAAACTTAATACTAATTCAGAAAAAAATGTATAAATGTATAAAAATGAAATAAAACATTGTTTTTGATCAAATGAAATAAAACAATGTTATTAGGATTTATTCTCATCAAATTCTTGCTAACTACCAATCTAATATCTAGTTATGCTATTAAAATTAGGACTTATTTCTCACAACTTAATAAAAAAAACAGTGATTTTCAAAAACGAAATATGATAGTATATATCCAAGTGATCCCATCCTGCCTCGTATGTATAGTCTAATTAAAGCTCACAAACCTAAAAAATCCTACGAGATTAGTTATATCAACTATCGGCACTCCTTGTATCCATCAATACTACTTAAGGAAGCCACTTTAATTCTTATAGACCGATTAAATAAAGATGATTCTTTCAAATATTCCACCAAACTTACTATATTTAAAACAAGACAACTCATAGAACTTTGTTTATGCCGTTGTTATTTCCTGTGGAACAACTACATCCATGAAATTGAGAATTCTGGTCCAATAAGTCTTTTATTAATGGTCGTACTTGCAGAATCATTTTTACGACATCATGAACAAAACGCTTTTAAAATTGTAATGGCAGTAAATCCTCCTCTTGACCTAAAATCCTAAGATAAGTCAACAATTGTCACGCTAGATTTTCCAATACTCAAGAAGCAGAACAATTCCTAATTATCTTAAACAAACAACACCCTGCGATACAATATACGATCGAAAATGAAAGCGAAAATAGAACTCTAAACTTCCTCGATTTAACCATAATAAATAACAACAAAGGAAAATACGAGTTTAAAGTTTACAGAAAGGAAGCCATTACTAATATCCAAATTAAATCTCATTCGAATCATGACCCTAAGACTCTAAACGCAATATTTAAAGGTTATGTTCACAGGGCTTATTCTATAGGCAATAATTTATATTTATAAGGTGAGATAAATTTCCTTATTCAAATGTTTAACAAAAATGGGTACAACTTATGCCAACTTAAACGGATTGCAAACTTAATTGGAAATAATCGGTCCCTAAAAATCAACAAAATTCAATCAGACTCTGTTAACCTTCCTACTGTATCGTTACCGTGGATACCATCACTATCCCCTAAACTAAGAAAAATATTTCGGAAAGCTGGCTATAGAGTAGTCTTCAAATCAAATCTAAATTTAAGAACATTACTAACGTCAAAAAACAAAACTAAAGTGCCACATAATAGTCAATCCGGAACTTATTTGATTGAATGCAAATGCTCTAAGAGAATATAGGCGAAGCTAAACTTCAACTTAGGACTCGTACTCAACAACATCTAAAAAGTTTAGATGTTGTTGAGTACGAGGGGAAACATTATCAGTCTGAAATACCCATCCATAATAAATTTTGCTCACAAGAAATAAAGTGGGAAAATGTAAAAATAATTAAAGTTGAAACGAAAAAATTTGATCGAAAAGTGCGCAAAGCTCTTGAAATACAGAGGTTCCAATGTTCAGCTTTACATGACGGAATTAATTTAGATAAGGGGCAGTTTGTGAAAACTAAATTTTGGACTCCGTTTTTTACATTTTTACGTAAGCCAGAAAGAAGCCATTCAACTGCTGACGTCAGTTAATTTTAAACTGTTTCTAACGTTACAAAAAAAATTTTTGTATAATTTTTACGAGCTGGGGCCATATTCTCATCTCTCCGTTAAGCTTAACGGAGCTTTTGTCTGAAATTTTATTACAATATTTCTAAGTAAAGAAATTACGAAAATTTATATAAATTTTTTAAAATAAAACTTATACCAAAATAAAACATTTATGTTTAAAAAATTATAATTTTAAATAAATTTTTTATTAATGTTATTTAAAAGAAATTATTGACTAACGCTCCGTTAAGCTTAACGGAGAGATGAGAATACGGCCCCTGATGATGCTGGTAACCATAATTCAGCGAAAATTTCTAATAATAAATTTTCTTACCAATATAACATATACTCTTTTATACATATATATATATATATATATATATATATATATATATATTATATATATATATATATATATATATATATATATATATATATATGTATATATATATATATATATATATATATATATATATATATATATATATATATATATATATATATATATATATATATATATATATTCTACTCTTAATTATCTTTACACCCCTCTTTAAACCCTTGATTTCAAAATACGAACTTGGATAAACAAGACCGCTCCACAGAGAATTAGGTTGAGCTCGTTACATGTAGGGGACGTGGTCCATCATACGAATCAAGAGTTTGACTGCAATACCGCCACCACTTGATGTAGATCAGGGATGTTCAACCTTTTTACAGTAAGGGCCATTAATTTGTTTCAAAATCAACTTGAGGGCCACAAACATAAAATACCCAAAATAAAAATTATTAAATTTGAAGTTTTTATTTAAATTTAAATAAACAGTTACACTCATAGTTAAGGTTCAATGTGAAGTTATACAAAAGTTCGATCAATGTGAAACTTGACACTGTTTTTTTTTGCATAAATGATCTATGTCTGCTTTTATATTTGATGATTCAATTCGAAAGGTATTAGTAAGGTGTTCATCTGTCAATCTATTTCTCTGTTCTGTTTTTACATGCTTCATTTTTGAGAATAACTGTTCACAGTTGTATGTGCTTCCAAAAAGTGAAAAATATTTAATAGCATGTCTGCACAAATGAGGAAAAACTTCAATGCTCATGTATTTTTTATAAAATTCTAACAATTCTACTTCTTTGTAGGCTTCTTTAAGATCTTTATTGTTTTGCAATTCTATTAATTTCATTTGAAATTTATTTCTAACTGTCTCAGCTTTGATGGAAAATGGATGCGCAAATAAGTCTAACTCATTTTTTTCCTTTTTAAAATCACAGAATCTTGTGTCAAATTCATCAATTAATTTTAAAATAAGAGTACAATATCTTTCAGAGTCAATTGTATTAATATTTCTTTCTGATAATGCCTTGAAATGGACAAGTACTTTAGAACTTAATTGTTGTTTCAGAAGTTTTAATTTTAAAACAAATGTTTCTACATTTTCAAACAATTTACTAATAAGTTGATCTTTACCCTGCAACTTAAGATTTAATTCCATTAACATCTGAGTCATGTCAATCAAAAGTGCCAAATCATTCAGACAGTCAATATTTTCAAGCAAGCTTGTGTCTTTCCCTTTAATTTTTAGAAAAATCTTTTCAGAGTAGCAGCTCGACTAAGCCATCTAACCTGGCTGAAATAAATTACATCTTCAGCCTCACTACCACAACCTTCAAGTAATTGTTTGAACTGTCTGTGATTAAGGCCACGACTTATTATAAAGTTAACAGTATGAATAACAAGTTCCATAACATTCTTCATCTCCAATACTTTTGCACATAACTGCTCTTGGTGTATAATGCAGTGATATGAAAGAATTTCATGATTAATGGATTTCTTAAGTAATGCAATAAATCCAATATTTTTTCCTGTTAGTGCACTTGCTCCATCTGTAGTGACACCACCGAGTTTCTTTTCTGGTAATTCAAATTTCACCAATGTTTTTTTCACTTCAGAGAGAATATCTTCTCCTCTTGTTGTGTCCTTCATATGATTAATATCTAACAGTTCTTCAATTACTTCAAAGTTACTAGTTATACCTCTAATAAAAATGGCTAGCTGAGCAGTATCACCTCTGTCTGTTGATTCATCCAGTGCCAGACTATAGGCTTCACATTTATTTAATTTTTCTTTTAATGATAATTCAATATTTTTTGATAGATCTTTAACTCTTCTAGCAATAGTCTGGTGTGAGAGGCTAAGATCTTTAACAGTAGGTGTTTTTTCAGGACATATCTCTTTACAAAATATTTTTAAACAGTTTTTTAATAAATCTCCAGTACAAAAAGGTTTACCACTTTTTGCAATAGCTTCTGCCATTAAAAAACTTATTTTGGTAGCACTGTAAGAGCTAATCACTTTAGTTTTCATCACTGATTGTTGTGCAAGAAAAGTTTTCTTCAACAATTCAATCTTATCAATTCGAAATTGGCCTTTAAATTTGTCATAACTTACAGCATGTTTTGTAGTGTAGTGCCTGTTCACATTATAACTTTTACACACGGCAATTTTCTCCAAACAAATTAGACATATAATAGAATTACTTTGTTCATGTACAAAATAGTCAGTTGTCCAAGAAGGATTAAATACACGACCCCCATGACCGCTTTCTGTATCACTTCTACGTCTTTTAGCTGAAGCCATCTTTATTAAATATATAAAAATAATGTTTTTTGGTTAGCGCGTGTTTTATTATTTCAAATGCGGATTTATATAGTGAAAGTATAATCGAAATCGAATGTATAATTCGAATTATAAATATATAAATAATATGCTGTTGCTGTAGAACTTATTTTATTATTGTTATTTGAAATTTTTATTAAAATAAAAATTCAAAATTAATGGACCGTGATATGCGGGCCATGCCATAGGTTGACGAGGGCCACCTTCTGGCCCGCGGGCCACGCGTTGGACAACCCTGATGTAGATAATGGTGTTTCCACGTAAAATAATAAAAAATAATAGGAAAACATAAAAACACTATGTGCAAAAAAAATATAGCTTATTTATTTTAATACTTTGTCATTACACTTTATTTATAAATCGTATTTTAACCAAATTTTACTTTTGGAGTTTATGAAGCAATTTTTTAACTTCATTAACAGCCTCGTTATTTCCTTCATGGTCATTCTTCATGTCTTTGATTGCTTTTATTTTGTTTTCATCTATTTTGTTTGTGACTTTAATTGGTGCACCTTGCTCCTTGTTTTTAAATTGCAAATCGTTAACGATTTCCTATGTAGAAACGATAGAATCGATAGAGTTATAGCAACATCGAGTTAACAACATCACATAACAAAAACTGAGTTATAACAACATTAAGTTAAAAACATCATATAACATAAAGGTTTATTTGATAAAATTTGGAAAGCTTCAAAAAATAAAAATTAAAATATTCAGAACTTTCTGTAAGGTTCTAAACAAGTTTCCAAAATACTCTAGAATATTCCTTAACATTGCATAAGATTGTAAAATGCTCCATTTTATTTAAGGAAGGTCTAGAATATTCAGGCTTTTTTAAGAGCATGGCGTGAAACTCTAGAACATTTTAAAGTCTAACATAACATTCAAAAACTTTCTAGAACATCCGAGAACTTTCAAACATTTTTAAACTCAAAAATATTTTTGAATGTCATGGTAAATACTATAATGTTCTGGAAGAAAATGGAAAGTTCTGGACAGATTCTGAAAGTTCTTCAACCTAGAATACCAGTTTTGAAGGTTCTAGAAAATTCTGCAGTGTTTTAAAATGTTCCTAGGGTAAAAAAGTAACTGTTCGCCAGTTTGTCACCCACTTGTGAAGCAAATGATCAAATTTAGTGATTTTCTTGAAACAGTCTTTTAATCCTAACAATAATTCCTTTTGAGACACTGCACATTCAAAATCTTAACTATTGCTTATTTTGTAGTGGATGAAGGTAAAGCCATCTATAATAAGCTCTATTGCATATTAAATAAAGTTTATTAAATAAAATTAAACAAAGCTTTACCTTCAGTATTAGCAAAGACTTCGAATTAAAAATGGTTAAGCTCTGTTACACTTCAAAAAAAAATCAAATTGATCAAATTCGATCTGTTGCCTCAAGGAAAGTAGATATGATCAATAGGTTAAAGGTACTGGGTCAAAGATTAACTAGAAAAATGTACTGGGAACTAATAAGTGGCAAAAAATGATCAGAATTAAACTTCCTCAAATTCAGAAAGCAAAAAGGAAAGAGCGCCAATTAGATGCTGAATCTAGAAATTCGAAAGAAAATTTTGACGTATGCATTTTTAATTGCATAATTAACAACAGCTTTGTGAAAAGAGACTGCAACAGCATTGTTAAAAGAGACTGCAACAACATTGTGACATGTTTTTAATAAACATAATATTTCAGAAAACAAATGTAGATTTGCAGAAAGCAACCTTTTAAAAACAAATTAAAACATTTATTTGATATAAAACATTTACTGAACAAGTTAAACATGTTTCATATTTATACATAACTCGTATGAAACTCAGTAACTAAGTAACAACATAATTTAACAAAATTGGAACTCAGTTTTGTACGCGTTGTTGTTATTTTACTTAAACAATAACAATAACAAGAAAAGAAGCTAAAGACTCCTTTAAACAAAGCCCTTTTTTCATGTCTTTCCGCCCCCCCCCCTCCTTCCCTTATCCTCATCCTCCTTAAAATTCTCTCTGGGACGGTCCTGCATAAGATCAATAGTAATTGAAGAGCTTAGTGCTAAAAGTACATAAGTCACAAAAAAATATTTTGAGAAAATCTACTTTAATCAGCCATTTTAAATCGTCATTTTAATATCAAAGTAGATTTTCCCATAACACTTTTTTTGTGACTTCAGTACTTTTAGCACTAAGTTCTTCAATTAGAAATAAATAAGTAATTTTTATTTATTTCTGTTTTAAGCAACTTTAAAGTTACTTAATAAGTGGCTTAGAGAGTGTGTACAACGATAGTACACTACTGTATTGCGCAATCTGCGTGTTTTTGATGATAATAAATAGATTCGCATTAGAGTAAACAATCTACGTTTTTTTGAAAACTAATAAAAAGTGCCCATTTAGTTTTAAGAATGTTAAGAGATAGAACATTTTCTTTCGACCAATAAAAAAACATTTTAAAGCTCGATTGTCATTTTATTGTAAAGTATAATTATATTTTCATGATATCAAAACAAGTTTGCGCCATCTTTTACGATATTAAAACAAGTTTGCGCCATCTTTCATGATATCAAAATAAGTTTGCGCCATCTGCAAAAATTACGGTTGTTAAGTTTGAAATTATACAACGATCATTAATGTTGTGAAAAGAAGTGAAACACCACATGTTTTAATCTATATTGTGAAAAGAAATGAAACACTACATGTTTTGTTTATTAGTAAATGAGAGGCGGAGACGTCATTGTAAACATACTATTTGCAATTAGTTAAACAGATTTTGAACCAACAAAAGATTTTATCTTTTATACGCGAAAAGACTAGTTTCTTTAATGATATTTTATGATTGACAGAGTTAAAAGCCATTGATCGATCAATAAACACTTCTGATGTAAAATGAGAATGCTAAAAACTTTGAAATTTTTGTCATACTTTTTAAAACATTTGTAATAACTTTATGTTAAATTGGCCCGAAAGCACTCGGAGACTTAACTGTATAACTGAGAACGTTTCAACAGATTTTGAAAATAAAAGACCGCCTATATTATTACACTTTTCTTATGTAAATAAGGGTATAAGGGTAAATAAGAATATAATTATATCCAATAGAACTAGTTTCAAAATTATAGAAAAAACTATAAAATTTTACGTCGTGTATAAATGATTCATAAAATATTAAATTTGTTGTTTAAAAGATTGAAATTATTTTCAAGTAGTTACTAAACAGAAAGCACAAGTACAGCTTTCTAAATGACACAAGTGCAGCTTTCTAAATGACACAAGTACAATTTTCTAAATGACACAAGTACAGCTTTCTAAATGACGCAAGTACAGCTTTCTAAATGACACAAGTACAGCTTTCTAAATGACACAAGTACAGCTTCCTAAATGACACAAGTACTTCTTATACTTAAATGTTATACTTTTTTTTAATAATGTAAAAAACTACTTATCCGGCTAAAAATACCCTGTTTAAGCAACCTTACGTTGCTTTCGTTGCCAACGTATAACCAGTTTTTTACATCGAAAGTCTATGATGTCATCTATTATTGTTTAAACTAATTCACTAAATTCAAGTTTTAAATTTTAAAATCATTTACAAATGCTTTTGCAAACTTTTATTTGATTGTATTTGAAAATGACAGTAATTTAATTTGCGATAGAGTACGAATAGCTGAAAAATTGAAAAACCTTTTTTTTTAATGTTAGCTCTAATTTGGCACGAAATGTTTCTCCAAATTCACTAACATTTGATTCCTATCTAACAACTTATAATAAAACAAATGAAAGAATCAAAGCTTGATATAATTGAGTTAAAAAAATAACAAAAGTGCAAGATCAGATCATGTTAGTGCCAATGTATTAAAATTAGTCTATGATATAATTGAACCATCCTTATTTCATATTTTTAATCTATCTTTTAAATCGAATATAGTTCCGGATAATTTAAAAATCGCACGAGTCACTCCAATTTTTAAGGCTGTAGATGAGTAAATTACATAAATTACAGGCCTAATTCTGTCTTATCGTGTTTTTCTAAATTGCTTGAACGTATAATGTACAACAAACTGTATAACTATTTAATTGATTATGATATATTGCTCAGTAAGCAATTTGGCTTTAAAAAAACAACATTTAATTGATCACGCAATAGTAGAATTAGTTAACCATTTATCTAATGCTTTTAAAGAAGACTGTTTTACATTAGGAGTTTTCATTGATCTGTCCAAAGCATTTGACACCGTAAATCATTACATTCCAATTAAAAAAATGGAACATTACGGAATAAAAGATTCAAACTTACACTGATTTGAAGATTATTTGTTGAACAGAAAACAATGCGTACAATGTGGTAATATAGAAAAAATAAAAAATGCTTGTGGAGTTTCACAAGGTTCTATATTAGGACCTTTACTTTTCTTACTTTACATTAATGATTGATCTTAAATTTTATTTTATTTGCAGAGGCTCGAATCTTTTTTATTCTTATATTGAAACACTTTTTAAAGTAGTCGATGAAGAACTAAATAAAATAAATGATTGGTTTATATGCAACATATATATATATTTTATAACAACAAATGATTGGTTATAACAACAAATGATTGGTTTACATGTCTTTGAATGTTCAAAAAACGAAATTTTCTTTTTTCCACAAATTAAGCAAGTCAAAAGAAATACCACTCATTCTACCCAATCACCAAATTAATAAAACTGACATTAAAAGGCAAACTTCCGTTATTTTTTTAGGAGTGAATTTTGATGAAAGTCTATCATGGAAATAAAAAATATAAACTCGTTTGAAAAAAAAAATTTCAAAATTGGCATAATTAAGAGCAAAAACAATGTTTATATTATTCTTTTATGCATAGTCATTGTTAAATTCCATTGTTTTTATGCATAGTCATTTAATTACAGCATAACGGATGGGGGAGTACTAACCACACTAAGTTAAGAAAATTGTACAGCAAACAAATCCATCTAGTTTTGCAGTTCATGATTAAAACAAAATTTAAACTGTCTTCAAAAACTTGTTTTGAAGAAATACACCGCAAGTATTCTACAAGTTTTTCCATAAACAACTTTGTTGTATCGAAATCTTATACAAAACTGAGTTCTCATTCAATTCAGAATAGCGAGTCATTTTTGTGGAAAAGTTATTTCCACAAAAATGGCTCATTGAAAACGCATTGTAAGCATAATTAGTCAACTATGCTTACAATACGTTTTTGCACCTTGTCTAAATGAGAAAGGACATCATCAGAAGATCCGCCCCAGGTATGGCAACATTATTCCATACAAGGCCAGATTTGAGATTTATAGAGATAGAGAATAGAATCCGAAGTAAGAAAGTGTCGAGCTCGATAAAGAGATGCAACCTTAGCAGATGCTAATTTTGCAACAGATTTAATATATGGTTTCCGAGAAAAATCAGAAGTAAGAGTTAATCCTAAAAGATGAATAGTAGATAACTCATCGAGTACATCACCGTTCATAAATATAGGAAGATCTAAATTATTGCGATAACGATTGGCTAAAAAAGATTGAGTTTTATCAATATTGTAGTTCACCAGCCACTGAGAACCCAAGCTGTACTAGAAGTAATCCTTTTCAAGCTCAGATCCCCTCTCTAAGTCATCAGAGATGTTGCTTTTTATCGCGACAAGAATAAATGGTAGTATCATTAGAAAACGATGCCACCTTAGATGTGAGAATATCTGGAAGATCGTTTATGTAAATTAAAAAGAGTATAGGGTCAAAGATAGAACCTTGAGGAACCCCTGAAGTTACAGAATAAGAAGAAGAGTGCTGTCCGTCGAGAACAACTTTTATACTACGATTGGGAAGAAAGGATTTAATAATCTTAAAGATGTTGCCAGATACACCGTAAGAAGAAAGCTTATGAAGAAGACCAGTATGCCAAACTTTATCAAAAGCTTTTGAAGTGTCAAGAGCGATGGCCTTAACCTCTTCACTTTTATCTAATGCACGATAAAACCTATCTGTTATTACTGTTAGCAAATCAGCTGTAGAACAAGAAGATCGAAATCCATATTGATGGTCAGAAAGTAAGTTTTTAGATTCAAGATGAGAAGTTAAGTGTTAGTTAATTAAAGATTCAAAAACCTTGCTTATGATAGAAAGAAGACAAATTAGACGGTAGTTAGGCGAATCAGATCGCTCTCCAGAATTTTTGAAGATAGGGACAACGGATAAGCACTCTGATAAGCACTTGTTAAATAGTTTTGAGAGTATAGATGACAGCTCCGGAGAACACTTCTGCAAGACAATAACAGATATGTTGTCCGGGCCACAAGCTGCAGAAGAGTCTAAGCAGGAAATCACTTTAGATACAGAAGCTGGAGTAATGTCAAGCAATGGATCAACCTGTTTGTTGGCAATATCAGGTAGAACACAACTAGTGGAATCAAGAGATGATATTGATGAAAAGTTTTTAGCAAACAATTCGGCTTTGTCTTTAGCTGAGGTGACAAAGTCTGAACCATACAAGAGAGGTGGAATTAAAGATTTGCCCTTATTATTAAAGATTCTCCAAAAGTCACGAGAGCCTAATTTTTGAGATGAGATACGAGATTTCATGACCTGAGAATAGTGGGCTTTGGCTTTTGACAAAACCTTTTTACAATGGTTTCTAACAGTGATAAAAAGACGTCTGTTTTCTGGAGAATTGTTTTACTCATAGATATGGAAGTAATGGTTTCGATTGGCAATCGCAGCAGCACAGTGTGAGGAAAACCATGGATGAGAGTGAGACTTGACCTAGAATCGTCAAGAGGGAGCAAAAGATTCCATGCCAGCCTGAATCCACGAAATTATGTAAGATGCGCATTTGTCGACAGGAAGACAAAAGATTTCTACCTAAGGGCCATCACGAAGAAAATTACGGAAAGAATCCCAGTCAGCTTTAAGGTAGTTGTAAGAGATTGAGGGGACTCAGGTGATGAAGAAGAATGAGATATTAGTTTTAGAGAGATCAGAAGCACCTAAGGCTGAATGTGGAGAAGCTGAGCACTGATTAGGATCAGAAACACGACATTAGTCGAGTAGAGAAGGTAAATGATTCGCGTTGTCTGGAAAGCGAGTTGGAAAGTTAACTTGAGTTAGGGATTGAGAAAGACAAAAGTTGTGGGTTTTAATGCCTGCAGAATCACTGACACTAGAGCCAAGCCATTCAGTGTGATGCGCATTGAAGTCACCGACAACAACTATATAGGTGGATGGATAAAGAGAGAGTGCTTGGTCAATATAATCAGAAATAACATCAAGAAGAGTGCAGTCTTGAGATGAAGGACAGCGATATAGAACAAAGAGGAAAGCGATAAAGTGAAGTGGTGCTAAACGAAAACACATGAAAGAATAGTTTATGGATTCAAACCTAGTTTCAAGACAAATTGGTGAACTCTTACGAATGTAAATGCCACCGGCCAAGCATGTAACTATTGGAGTCTTTATTAAAGGAAGATAACCATCAACACTAAGTTCGCAAGATGAGACAGCTGAACTCAAATTAGTCTCACAAAGAGCAAGTAGGTCTAGTGAACTTTGCAAGAAATAAAACTCAACAGAAGAAAAGTTACTTCGAAGACCACAAATATCAGTGAATGATAGGTTTAGAGAACTTGGTGATGATGATGGTTTTTTGTGTTTTATAGTTTTTGGTAATTTATTCATTTTTAAATTTATTGAAGAAGTTGTTTAATAACCCAAGCAATTGCCTCATTACAATTAATAAACCCTATTGAGTTAAAAATACATCTTTGTCAGCCTAATAGATGAAGTAGAGGTGCAAGTCTGGTAAACAAATAGAACCTGTTTACCCCTAACTTTTTTTAAAAATTAACGATTGCGCCCCCCCCCCCTTTCCTTCAAAACCCGCGTGTCAGCACTGCCCTGTAAGTTCAAAAATTACATTAAATAATTACTGACATTAATCATTATCATTAATCGCATTTTTGTTTTGTTTGTTTATATGTTTGTTTTTTGTTTCATCTAATTTATATATGGTATTGCTTATTAATTAAGACCATCATATTTTAATGCTAATATTTTTGTAAACATCTATCTTATTTCATAGTTTATACTTTATCCTCTTAGAAAAAATTTTGTAAAAAATATATATTGTAATTCTTAAAAAAAGTCTTCTATATCTAGAATTTTCTAAAAAAAAAAAGGGTTCTTTAGAAAAAAAGTGGGGGAGGGGAGGACGTCCGCCCCCTCCCCCTCCCCCTTCCCCTCAATGTCGTCGGCCCTGCTGGTACGAAATAAGCGAGAGAGATTATAGGTTTTTTGCGTAAAGTTTAAAACGATAAAATCGATAGAGATTTTAGGTTTTCTTTATAAAGAAAATCAAGATGAAATCAACATATCTTTTTAAAAGAAATAAAATGCAATTTAAAAAATAAAAAAATAAAAAAATTTCATCAGAAATAGTTGAGTTAAGTTAAGCAATTTAAACACATAGAAATCTAACAGTTACCTTTTTTTTAGTTGCTGTAATTGGCCAAAGTGCACTGGCTAACCCTTGTGCGTTACAAACCAATGAAAAAATCAAAAAAACCACAATTACTTTCATTTTTTTAAATGCTAAACGTTTATATAAAATTTGTAAGTAACATAAACATATAAATATAAACATAACATAAACAAATATAAAAATAAGTAAAAAACTTGCAATAAAACTAACAAAATCAAGTAAATGAAAAATAAGTAATGAATGTGAATAAATAAAGAACAACTAAAACACAAGTAACGAACATAAATAAATAACAAACAAGTAATGAACTTTTATAAAATCGAATTAATCTTTTTTTCACAATTTAATGAAAAGATACATAAATGATAATATGAAGATACATAACAAACTCACCTGTTTTTTTAATGAAAGCTGTTTCAATAAATGCAAAGAGGCTTTGTCATTAATTTTTTTTTTTTTTTTTTTTTTTGTCACAAAATAATAAAATCTAAAAGCTAGAAAGGAAAAATTTAGAAATTCATTACAAAAACAAGAGTTTTTTTTTATAAAGGAGCCTTACAACTTTGTAATAAAAGATATAAATATAAAAAATATATATATATTTATATCTTAAAAATAAAAGATATATATATATAAATATATATATATATATATATATATTTATATAGTAACACAAAAACGTAACTACAAAAAGTTCGTTTTTTAGTTAGGTATGCAGAAATACTCACCATTGCCTATTCTATAGGTAACACAAAATCGTATCTCCTCAACAACTACCGTTTAATAAATATCCATAAACGTATCTCATAACTTTAAAATAATATATAATTATGTATACGTATATACAGAGCCGTACCAAGGGCGGGGCCGCCCGGGCCTGAGGCGCCAAAATTGGGAGGGCGCAAACTTTAATAAATTAAAAAAACAATAATCAGTTTATGAAACTAATTTTTACGGCGTCGCTGCTGTTGGTAAGAAAATTAATTAAAATTCCGCCTCTTGACACAAACTCTTAAATATTAAAGCTCATATACAGAATAAAAAAGCGCCCTATAACACTAATATACCTTTGATAACTTTTGAGCATTATAATTCTATTATGAGTCAAACCCAAAAGTTATCTAGTGCTGAATTTAAGAAGAAAAGAAAACAGCGCCAAGAAAGTACGAGAAACTACAAAACTGTTTCAAAAAGTGGTTGGTAACAAACTCAGTGGAGAAACAAATTGTTTCAGAGGATATTTGTATTGAAATTAATGACAATTCAACAGATCCTATAATTGACTTTAATTGAGTTCAGATCATCATTTGGAATTAATTGAAGAGGAGATTTTCATTAGCCAAAGTCAAGAAGAATTTTGCACAACTGATTCAGAACCAACCAGGGAAGATGAAAATGCCTAGCTTTCAGGCCCAGCTGAAATGGACGAGGATGAACTTCATTCAGAAATCTCAGAAATTCCAGTGGCCTCGGAAGAAAATTTTCAACATAGGGATCCAGCAACATGGCCTAAAATAACGGACAAAACAAGATGCTTTCTGATTGAGCATAGGCCAGAGCAAGACAGAAGAGAATTTTTCCCAAACACGCTGTGTGATTTTGACAACAGAATGCGACACTTCAGCTCAAAATGGTATGAAAAAATTCATCCCAATGGTAAAAAATTTGTTCGCACTTGGCTGCAGTACAGCAGTAAAAAAGATTCTTTATTTTGTTTTTGCTGTTTGTTGTTTTTAACATCAAAAACCAACAATTTCTCAGAAATATCTAAAGGGTTTTGTGACTGGAAAAAACTAAACCCAAGAATTCCTGAGCATGAAAACAACAATGAACACCAAAGATGCTATTCTGATCGGAAAACTCTTGAAAAAAACCTCAAGGAAGGAAAGACCCTGAATTCTGATCTGTAAAGAGTTATTAGTGGAGAGATGAAAAAGCGGAGAGATATCTTAAAAGTAATTGTTGATGCAATTTTTTTCTGTGCCTAGAACAATCTTGCCCTTCGGGGAACAACAGAAGACATCGGTCAACAAAACAGTGGCATTTTTCTGAGCTTAATTGAGTTGATTAGCCATTATTATCCTTTAGTGGCTAAACACATAGCGTCCTTTAAAGCAAAAAAAACCACAACATCCTACTTTTCTCCTTGAATTCAAAATGAGCTGATTGAGTTACTTGGGCAGAAAGTCAGAAATTTTGTCAAACATCAAAGAAGCTAAATACTACTCTGTTCTGTTTGACTGCACTCCAGATACCTCCCACAAAGAGCAGATGACTCAGATCATCAGGTATGTCCGCATCAGTGATGAAACCTGCACAATTAAGGAAAGCTTTGTGGACTTCATTGAATCTCACCAAAAAACCGGAAAAGGTCTTGCAACAGAGATAAGTGAAAAATTGGAGAAGGATGGTCTAAGCATTTCCGATTGCTGGGGCCAAGGCTATGACAATGGAGCCAATATGTCTGAAAAAAACAATGGCGTCAAAGCTCACATCCATTCTCTTAATGAGTCAGCAAGATTTGTTCCATGCGCAGCTCACACTTTAAATCTTGTCGGTGTTCATGCTGCTGAGGTTTCCCCACTCATGATTACGTTTTTTGGAAAGGTTCAAGCCATCTTTAACTTTTTTTCAAGCTTTACGTCAAGATGGGAAAAACTGATGAAAACGTTGACCATCTCATTAAAGGGAAATAGTGACACAAGATGGTCTACCAAAAAAGAAGCAATTACACCATTGCACAGACAAATCAAAAATGTTCTTCAAGTTTTGGAATCCATTATCCACAATCCCATGACAAATGCTGTCACAGTTAGCAGTGCAAAAGAACTTCTCATTCATATTGATTTCAGTTTTTTGTGTTTGTTGGATTTCTGGTGTCAAATTCCTTCTCTATTTGACCGGGAAAACAAACTGCTTCAGTCAAAAACCATTTCAATTGACATTGGCGTAAAAAAAATGAAATGGTTGAAGGCTTTCATTCAGAATTTTTAAGATGTTGGGGTGGACAATATTATCAAAGATGCCACAGAAAAAGCTAACCAGAGCGGAATTGATGGTGGCTTTCCAATTAAGAGGAAGCGCAAAGTGAAGCGAATAGCACTTTATGAAGCTGAAGATGACTCTCACCTTCTCACAGCAGAAACAGAATTCGGATCTCAGTGCAACCTTGTGTTTGACAGCATTATTACACAAATAGAGTGGCGGTTTGAGGCTGATGTCTGCTGTATCCTCTGATTTTGGCTACCTCAGTGGGCATTCACTCTCTAAAAGTTCAGTGGATGAACTCAAGAAAAAAGCTGCAAATTTATCTCAAATTGACAAGGCAGATTTAGATTCTTCCGATTTCCAGTCAGAAATGGCAAGCTTTAATCAATCAAGCTGCCGCAATGATGGACAACTTTGAAAAATCTATCCCGATCGACATTTTGCAGCTCATTCATAAATATTCTTTGACCGATGCTTATCCCAACACAACAATTGCTATTCGCATCTTCCTCACCATACCAGTCACAGTTGCTACGTGTGAGAGAAGTTTCAGTAAACTTAAGCTCATAAAACACTATATGAGGTCAACAATTGGCCAAGAACGTTTGTCTAGTTTGACTATAATTTCAATTGAAAATGAAGTGGCAAACAACATTGATTTTGATGATGTCATTAGTGAATTTGCCTCAAGAAAAGCCAGAAAAGTGGCATTGAACTAAAGTTTGTGCAACCTTAATGACAAATTTTACTTATAACTTGATGTGATAAATTTTGTGATCAATAAATATTTTTTTTCTTTTATTTTTATTCTTTTTTTTTTTTATGGTGGGGGTGGGGGAAGGGAGGGGAAGAGGGGACGCAATTTTCTTTTCTTGCCCGAAGCGCAAAATTGGCTCGGTACGGCCCTGTGTATATATATATATATATATATATATATATATATATATATATATATATATATATATATATATATATATATATATATATATATATATATTACGTATTAATTAAATTACTTCTTTAAGCGTATTAAATTACGTTAACAATAGTTATAAAACCAAGTTTTAAGATACAAGATATTTCAGTTTCGTTTCTATCAATTTTTGAAACTTTGATTGAGTTGTTATATGAAAAACTATTTTGTCCCATTCGCCTTTTAGCCCTGTTTTTCCGTATATATATATATATATATATATATATATATATATATATATATATATATATATATATATATATATATATATATATATATATATATATATATATTATGGATGCTCCGTCAGTGACACTAGCTATGATATGCTTTTTAATTAAGAAATTAAAATCTGACAGTTTATTTTCAACCAGATCAATAATTTTTTCTGCAGGAAGTGATTCAGCTATCAGAGTCAATCCCAGGTTCCAAAACTTTATTAATAAGTGTAAACTTACATTTAAATAACGTCGATTTTTTAAAGAAGTATATTCGTCTAACGATAAAGAAAATCGCGACCCGCTAGATATTTCTTTTGTTATCTCTAAAACTAAAGTTTATTTAGCTAAATCATATTGTTTTTTTATCATATCCATAACATGGGATGGATTTTTTGGTAATAACATGCCTTTTTCAGACAATGATTTTCTAATGAATTCACTTTTTTTTATGGCATTTATTGAGAAGCCATCCACCGTTGCTAGCTTTGACACAATTTCCTCGATGGTCTGCTGTTTAATAAACAATATGATTTTCTTTTGCACAGTTTTAATTTCCGAACTAGTATCTTCATGTAGACGCTTCATATTTAAATCCAAATCTTTATGTGCGTTTTTTAAATGACAAAGGAGCCCACTAGTCGAAAATCCACTGCACATTATCTTTGCATTGCACTTTTTGCAAATTACAGATTCACCAGATTTATTTTTACAAAAATACTGCCATGCTTTCGATCCATTTACAATTGACATGGTACAACTAAATTCAATCGTAAAACAACTCAAGATAAAGCTACAAATATTTTTTACTTATGTATGTTATCTTACGTACAACTTTACATGTCTTTGTTTGCCGTTTTTTAAATACAAAAATTATTAAATATTTCAATAGTTCAATACAGTTTAAAAATCAAACTTACTGTTTTCGTCGCAAGAAATCTTTTTTTATTTTTTAATCGTATTTTATAATAACGAGAAAAAAGAAAACATCGCGTTGCAAATTGCAATGCATTCCTTGAGTTAGATAGTTTAAGATGCTCCGGGATATAAGAGTGATATCCCGGGAAATCCCATTTCCACTTTTATTCCCTGGATCCCGAGAAATCGGGATCCCGGGATCCCGTTTGAGAAACCCTTGCTTATGCAAGGTGTACAACACATGCTATATAGGGATATATAAGCCAAAAAGCATGCTTATTACACATTGGCTGTGTTAAGATTATTTTGATTTTTTTTATAGATAAATAGCATAAACTAGCATACAGATAGCATAGATTAGCATAATTTAGCAGAAGTTTTAAAATATTTTGTGACCATAACGATCATGCATTGTTGAATAGACCTATATTCTTTTATATATTTTTGATTATATAGTCAATGTAGAGTTTCCAAGAAATGTTTTCATCAGTTTAAATGTTGTTATAATTATGATAATTATATTTATTATGTCAGTAATAGTAATTATGTCAATTATATTAATTATTTCAACTATATTAATTATGTCAATTACATTAATTATGTCAATTAAATTAATCATGTCAATTATATTAATTATTGATGGAGCTAGTTGTATTATATTTTTCTTTTGACTGAAATTTTTCAGTTCTTTTTATATATAGTGATAGTTTTAAAATATATTATTTATTTATTTATTTTTCGAGTTATTTTAATATTTGTTTTTTGTAGTGGTCTTTGATTCTCTTTAAGGAGAAATATACTTTTGTATCACCTGCAAGCCTTAAAATTTGCGTCAGCATAACTATTGACCTGAAAGTGTCTGAGGTCGGAAATTTTTTGTTTACCTCTTTTCTATGTTGTTATGATAAAAGCTTTGAGTTAAAAGTTTTGTGCTGAACCAATGCCAACTAAAAGTATTTTAAGATTGGCAATAAATTCCGACCTCATTTTTTCTAATTCCGAGGGCTGAAGCTTTAAGACTGCATGGGAAATTAAAAAAATCTTTGGTAGAAACAAAAGGGAAGCAAGAGCAGAATCTAAGGGTTCATTAAATCTTTTTTTTAATAATTTGAGTTGTTGCTTCTATCTATAACAATTCACTGTGGTGAGTGGAACACCGTATTTGGTTTGATGCTTCGGGGTATGGTAAAACCAATTATCTGCAGAAATTCATTTTAGAAAGTTGCACTTGTAAACTTTCTTGTAACTTTATCATCCATTTAATTAAAACAGGGTTATTCTAATTTCTGAGATTAATAATTTACATATTTTTTTATCTGTATGAAGAATAACCCTTTATCTGTGTTAAATTTTACATGATCTATTGAGCTTTTTGGATTTCATGTTGACTTTCATTTATGAAAGTATAAGTATTTTAAATATTTACATCTCTGAAGTAGACATATTTCCAAAAAAATTTTTAAAGAAATTTAGAGAATACAGGAAAGATTGAGATTAAACTGTAGCTGTTTAATGAGTGAAGTCTAAATTTATGTTAATCTATACAATACTTGTATAAGTGATAAACTAAGTATTTGGAAAATAAGATTACGTTCACGAAAACATCTACTGACACATGACTGCGTTCACAAAAACATCTACTGACACACGACACAACTGACACATGACACAACTGACACATGACACAACTGACACAGTTTATTGAGCAGTAAGAGTATATTAATGTTTAAATAACTTTTTTTGGGATTTAAACTGTTGATGTAAGATTGGGTTAAATTTCCTAAATAGTACCAATTGACATATATCAATGTCTATGTAAACAGTTAATTTAATAATGCTAATGCTTTATGTATGCCAATATAGCATGTGGCAGGACCCACAAATCTAAATTAGAACCACTTTACTTACGTCAAAAACACGCTTCAAGACTAGTATACAACAAAAACAAATTTACTCATACTCAACCTTTACTGGAACAAATGAACGCACTAAATATATTTCAAATAAATATTTATCTAGTTATTTTTTTCATGTTTATATATAAAAGGTTCCAGAACATTTTACAGCACACTTTTTTAAAAACAACGTAAATAAATACAATACAAGAGCAACAGGCTACAGGAAGATACCATTTGAAACAACAAGACTCTCTAAATTCTCCATTACATTTCGTGGTCCCTATTTATTTAACAAAATAATTTCCAGAAACAAATCACTAAAAAATTTAAACAGCGAATACTCTCTGAAAATAAAGCTAAAACCTACAATAATCGAATTAAGCAACTAAAGGAACTTTTTTAAATTCTTATAAAAAATTTAAATATAAAAATAACAAAAATTAATTTTTTCTTTATGAAAAAATTAATTTTATTATTTTAGCACAAAATTTTGCGCCACAGATTTATTCAAGCGTGATGATATTATTTAACAACGCAAAAAATTTGACAGCGTTTTAACAAGATGATAGCCGCTAATTACTGCATATAAATTTACGCTAATTTTACTAATTCCCTTTATCACCACATAAGGTCGATTTAAAAATTACAAAGCAACTTTAACTTCACTGCTTAGATCTAAGAAATCTTTAGGTATGCTCATATTACCAAGGTGGTCATATTACCTTAGTTTACCCTATGTAACACATGCATATATACCACGTATATGTATATATGTAACTATATTTTTATTTACTAAGTATATTTGAACTTTATGTTTATGATATTTATTTTTGTCTATACGTCCAATCTGTGATTGGTTACTTCTAAACACTTTGCAGTTGTAAAATAAACATGTAAATAAAAAAAATAAAAAAAATTCTACTGTTATTAATGTGTGTTTTTTTTTTAAATATATTCTTTTTTTTTTGCAATATTTTTTTTTTTTTAATGTTGTTAATTTTTTATTTTTTTATTTATTGCAATTACTTTTTACAAACTAAGAATTTGCAATTTTGCTTGTCGTTAAAACGATGACATTCCATTTAAGTCTTTTATTTTTTGGTTTCGATAACGAAATCTAAAAAGATTTCGTTGTCTAAAAAGGAATTCAGTGGCGTTTTTTTTTGAATGCCAAGAAACTTTGTAGATTTTTTCTGTTTTATTGTTGTTGTTAATGAGTATCTCCCTGATTTTAAAATCATTTTATTAGAGAGGCATATTAAAAAACAAAGTCGAGGAATAATTTACGTCAGAACGTAAATTGTTTTTTTATTAGTTATTCAGAACAGATAATGGTTCAAGAATCATTTATCACATTTCTCAAAGTTGATAACACTACCGGTCGTGGACTATTTAAAGCTTATTTGGATGAACTTAAATGCTGGATTATTCATAGCTAAAACTAGAGGACTAGAATGTTATAATCGTGCTAAATCGTGGTAAATATTGGTAAATTTCTGGTGTCTATGCAAATTTACAGGTACAAAATCTTAAAGCTTTTCTTGAACGCTTTTTTTTTTTTTATGTGCATGCCATAATTTTGAATTGAACGTGAGTGACTTGTGATGTGAATATATATATATATATATATATATATATATATATATATATATATATATATATATATATATATATATATATATATATATATATATATATATATATATATATATATATATATATATATATACAAATTAGTAAAAAACACTTATCTAACTTTTTTCTTCTACTTTAAGTTTCACCATTGCTGGATCATCAGGAAGAGTACTACTGCGGAATTCTTCCTGATGATCCAGCATGGTGAAACTTAAAGTAGAAGAAAAAAGTTAGATAAGTGTTTTTTACTAATTTATTATTGCTCTGTTCTTTAAGAACATTGAGCACTCTATTTGTAAAATATACTAACATAATTTACATATATTATATATATATATATATATATATATATATATATATATATATATATATATATATATATATATATATATATATATATATATGTATATATATATATATATGTAATTGCACATGAATAGTGTTATTAAGCATAAAACATACAAAGGAAGCACCTAAATCACTCTCATTCCCTATAAAAATATATTTTTAATTTTATTAAAAGTTTTTTTATAATATAATTAAAAAAGTCTATTAATAATATAGCTAAAAAAAAATCAAAAGTTTAAAACTTCATTCTTGTAAGTAAATAATTGTTTATTTAACTACAAATACATAAAAAGTATATATATATATATATATATATATATATATATATATATATATATATATATATATATATATATATATATATATATATATATATATATATATATATATATATATATATCATAGAGGAGAGGCGATTACAACGTCAAAAATTATTTGTGGAATCTTAAAAATCACGTTTTAGGGAAAAAAAAAGCTATTTGTTTGCAACTGTTAAGAGTTCAAAATTCCAATAAAGTATATGTTCCTCTCTTAGTACTGTGTACTCCTTTTACACTATATGCTAATCAAAAAAAAAAAAAAACCGGAGCTAGCCATTTTATAGACAGAATAGGGAGGAAGTGAAGAATTTTCCACACAGAGCGGAGATTGAGCAAAGTTATTATGCTTGTAAAAATGTTGCTTGGAACGTTAAGCACAAATTCTTCCCGCTCAGCTCACATACTCTGCTTGTGACAGTCAATTTATAACGCATAAATTAATGTTGTTGAATTATGTAGATTAATTTTGGATAGATCACATCAGTATGTCATTCTTAGTAAGTTTTCTACTAATCCATTGGAAAAAGAATTTAGCAAATTGCACCAAAGTTCAGGAAGTGCGCATTTTATAACAGTACAACAGTGATTAAAAAGTTGAATATTTTCAGAGCTAAACTGTTGCTATGAGTTGATGACCCAGCTGTTGAGATAAATCTTGATACAACCCATTCATGTCCAAATTCTTATTTTTCAGCTCGCCGCTGAGATATTTGACAATCTAAAAAACATGTAAATGGTAGCAAACATGAACAATGTAAACCTTCCTTTAATAAATATGCAATAAAAACAGTTTGAAAACCACCGGTTATGCCTGAGGCGGCACTGTATACACAAAAAATTTTGTTATATTTGTCAGAAAATCACAATTTATTAATAATCAAACAAATCACAAAATATTAATAATCAAACAAATCTGAATTTTTCACTATGTTTAGTGATAGTCCAATTGCAAAACAATTTTCTTGTAGGAAAAAAAAGTTCATTTATCTTGTATATTCTTTATTAACGACAATAATGGCTTATTGAAAAATTTACCAAAAGGAAGCAACGTGGTCAATGTGGACCTGACCAAAATACCAGTTATAAATACCTCCACTTGTGCCTTTCTTTTGCGTCATAAAGTTGGTTTAGTCAGCAGTTTTATTTACAATGTGCAAACATACGTTTATACGAGGAGAAAGGTTTTGGATTCAAAAAAGAAAGTAATAATTTGGATTCTTTTTTAGTTTAATATACAAATGCTTTTCGAATCAAAGAGTTAGTGAAAAGAAGATTACTAGTTTAAATGAACATATTCACACCCTTGAAGATACCCATAAAGACATCCTTGATTCATACCTATAAAGATACCATACGTGCGATACAATGCAGACAACTTTGCATTTCAAGTGGAAAAGTAGAAATCATTTATAGAAATCAAGTCAACAAATTTAAAATCAAATGCGTTAAGGAGAGTTGCTTTTAAAAAGCAGGAACTACGGAAAAATGACATCAGGAAAATTAAGGTTTAGATTTGAATATTTCAATGTGACCTTTGAATTAATTGTTTTACTTTATTGTTAAATAATATATACTATAAAGTTTAGCTTCTGAAATGAGTAATTTTTAATTTAAAGAATTTTTAATTCAAATATTAAATACTCTTTAGTTAATTTTTTATGAGTATAGGAATGTCTGTTTATTGAAAGGTTTGACCTTACTTAATTTATTTTAATTTTATTATTGTTACTATTATTTATTTATTTTTGCCGCAGATTTTATCTTATTTGTTTTAGAATAAAGTTCTTTTTAAACGGTTTTAATAAAATCGTTTTAGTATAATTAAAATTTTTTTTAACAATGTAATTGTATTCTTATTGCAAGTTTTTAATTATAACTTTTTGTGTTAGTTTATATTTTATTTATATTATGTTTATATTGTATTTATATTGATAAATATTGTATGTATACATGTTATATTTATGCAGTGCTAGATTAAGAAAGGATGAGAAAATAGGGGGACAGGGGGGGAAGAAGGGGAGGAAACTCTAAAAACAAAATCTTTAATTAATTACAAGGGGCCTAAAAGCGGAGTAAATTTTCAATAAATCTTTAAAAGCAATATGAGCGGTCCACTGTAGTTATATTATCAGCCTATGATTTGCCACTATATCAAATGTTGGAAAGTTATCGGCTGGTCACTTATAGCGGATGCCAACAATGGCCCACTAAGAAGCCAAGTTTTATAGTTTTCGCTGTTTATAAATAAGGCTCCTTAGTCAAATACGCCGTTTACGCTAAGGCCTGCAGTACAGATCACCGTAGCTTACGCTAAAATATTGATTATACCTATAGGTATAATTTTGTACTTATAAGTACAAAATTAGATGAGTTTACAACAAGCTTTTTTCAAACTAATATAGATTCATAACTTAACGGAAAAAAAACTTTTGCGGTTTTTTACTTTTATTGAGTAGTATCAAAGGTGTATTTTGAAGTTTTTTTAAAATACACCTTCGGTACTTTTACGGACATTACAAATTCTTTAAGACAAATTTCAAAAATCTTTTTTTCAATTTAAACAATTGTATTGAAATTCTCTAGTTTGCAAGATAAGTTATTTAAAATATTATTATTATTATTATGTTATTAAATTTGTATTATCAAACTTTACAAGATAAAAATTAACTTAATCTTATAACTCAACAATCTAATAAAAAGATTTTATTTATACAAAAAAAAAAAAAATTAACATTCACGCTCCCACACACAAATAATAAAAATGATAAAACAAATGATAAAAATTAACAATAAATAATAAAAATTAACAGTTACACTATTTATATATTTACAAATTAATTAAGTTTGTTACTTACTTTCTGCATTAATCAATATAGAAAAATAGATTTAGAAAAACGCTTATTTCTATTTTGTTAAAAATTTTTGTTAACTCTTCCTTAAGTTTTCCTTAACCACATGACCTACTTTATCAAATTTCTTACATTATAATCAAATGACCCTTAATACTTCTTAACCCTTTTTTTTTCACGAAAATTTATATTTAATTATTTTTATTATTATTTTTATTATAAATAGATATATGCAGTTGTTTTTATAATAATAAACAATATTATTCTTATTGTTTTATTATTGTTGTTGTTATATTACGGTTATTGTTATATTATCATTTTTGTTATATTTTTAATATTATCATTACAGTAGTATAAATAGTATAAACAATAGTATTACAAATGTTTTTTTAGTTATACTACATTTATTCCTAATTGTGTTAATTATTAATAGTTAATACTATCACTGTTTTTATCATTATTAAACATTACAGGTGTTTACTTCATGTTAGTTACTTATTACTATTTGTAATCATCCTTGATGTAACAACTTTGCCAGAATATATTTCATTTGATTTGTAAAAAAAAATAAAGTTTAAGAACTATTAAGGATTATTTGATTACACTGTTTTACAATATTTATATATGAATATAATATTGATGTTATTTATATATATAAATTTATATATAAAAATGTATATAGTATTGAAAATATATTTAATGAATATAAAGTTGACATTATTTTTTATAAATCTTTTTTTAACGGAAGCGTATTTAGGCTATACGGTAAAACACTTTTATGTTAATTATCTATTTAATTACACATGCTGTATAATAATAACATGAAGCTGTTGAAAGATAATTAACGCAAAAATGTTTTGTTTTAATTAAATTTTACAAATATCATAAAGTTATAATAAAAGTTAAATACTTTTGAAGTTGTAAATGTCTAGAACTTTTTAATTTGAAAATATTTAGAATTTTGTTTTAAGCTTGAACTTTGCATATTGATTTAACATTTTTTGCTTTAACTGTTTTTGAATTAGATTTAAAAAACGAAGCATAATTATTATCTTTAGGCGTCGTCCATAAATAACGTCACGCAATTTTTGACAGTTTTTCACCCCCATCCCCTCTCCTCGTCACAACTTTAGTAACAAGTTCCGTATGAGTCATCACAAAACACAAACCTCTCTCCCCTCCTCTCCTAGGGCGTGACGTAATTTATGGACAATCCCTTAACCTTTACAAGTGCAGCGCGCTGCTCTCGAATTAAATTAAAACAAATTTGAATTGAACTGAAAATAATAAAATGAATATATTTGTCAACTAAATGTTAAATTATCACTATAGCGATTGGTTAGAAAGTATGCTCAAAACTTTTTATCGACATCTTTTTTATTAGTAAACTTGTAATAGTTGATATTAACTGGTGTGTAATCTTACAGGGCCAGCCTTAGGCCTAGGCAAACTAGGCAGCCGCATAGGCTTGGGGTCTAGATTGGTACTGGCCTATCAGATACGCAAGTGTGTTAAGAAGTTTTAAAGATTTTCTGAAGTTTGCTTACAAAATAAAATTTTTTAACGCAATTTCCTTCAATTTTCTTCATTTAGCAATAAAGAACATGTTTACTTGGTCGAAAAAAAACCGTTACATGATTTAGGAACAAAGTATTCGCATGCTGAATAATTCAATTATGAGCCTGATTTCAATTATGAGCAAAAACAAAATGCAGTATTTTTTTATTATTATTCTTGAGTAGACCAGCCAACGCCGACCTTAGCAATCATCAATTCAAAACTTCGCAAAAACTTCCTACAGAGAAATGCCGCTTTCCATCACTGCAAATTTGGTTATTCCAAGTCCAAAAAGAATTATAGAAAGCGGCATTTTTCTGTGGGAAGTTTTTAGGAAGTTTTGATGAATGCTAAGGTCGGCGTTGGCTGGTCTACTCAAGAATAATAATAAAAAAATACTGTATTTTGTTTTTGCTGTCGATTGTTCTCGGATCTAAAAATCAAGCTAATAATTGAAAGAATAGCAATCGGAAAAACATGTCTAGTGTTCTAGCTTGTCATGAATTGTCTATAAGCACACTCGTGCTGCCAACGATTGGTTTGAGCTGAAAAATTGGTTGAAGGAAAAAGATACATTTGACAAGGAAACATCAAAATTAGTCTAAAAAGAGACTCAGCACTGGAACAATATTTTTAAAAAAATTACTTTAATGGTTCTGTTTCTTGCAGAACTTAAAAATTTAGCACTTCATGACACTGTGGGTCAATTGTTTTTAGCACTTCATGACACTGTGGATCAATTGCTTTACCCAAACAATGGAAATTTTTTAGGATTTCTTGAATTGTTAGAGAAGTACAGTTCATGCCTAGAAGATCATTTAAGGGGTATAAAAAAAAAGAAACTCATGATAATAACTTGGAAAAAACTATTCAAAATGAGGCAATTAACCTGTTCGTTGATGCTGTTTTTCAAAACTAATGTTCAAAATTTATAAAATTATTCCATTGTTTTAATGAATACTTTTGTTTAAAAAGCTCTAGCTTTTATATTTCAGTAAAAAAAAAATCTTGATACCCTTTGGTTCCATGTGGACTCCCATGTATCGCACACGAAACCCACATGGAACCCATGGGTTAAAATAATTTTTTTTTCACTGGAATAGATTTATCGAATCTGATCACTGTTGCTTTGCTTTAACGATTCCTGTCACTGTTGCATCGGGTAAAAGAAGTTTTTTCAAGTTAAAATTAAGAACAACGATGACACAAGAACGCTTAAACAGTCTTGCAATCATATCTATCAAACAAGATTTAGTCTAGTCTTAGCATAACTAATAATTAATTCAAAACTTTACTGCCATTAAATAACGAAAAGTTGATTTTTGTTGAACTTTTTGCGAAATTTGCGTGAACGTTAAATTTGCCCGTGTAAAAAATTCGATTTCCGCGAAATCTCGGACACCCGAAAACTCGGACCCATAAAATGTGATAAGAATCACAATTAAACTAATAATTTTTTGTTTCAAATTTTTTTTCAACCACAAGTTTTTGTCTTTGGTGAAGCAAGGGAGCCCGAGGCTCCTCCCAGCAAACCCTTTAGAGTCTTTTTTTTTTCTTGATGCGTCATTTTGCGCTTAGCTAGTAATATATTTTTTATTTTTTTATTTGGGTCACTAAGTTCAAATGGTCTGGGGCCTGCAACTACATAAGCAATAAATGTTAGTACCTAATATAGTTATTATGATTTTAACTTAAAGCTACAAACTTTCAAAATGTTACTTTATGTTGATTAGTAACACGTTCTTTTTCAAAATAAAACATGTTTAATTAGATAGGGTATTATATTTAGATAGATGTGTCTAAATACAACATTGCTGTATTTATATACTTTATTTATAATCAAATAATTACAACATAGCTGTATTTATATACTTGACCTCAAAATCAAAATGTCTTTAAGTGGTTTAATATTTACTACACACAAAAAAAAAATTTTAATGCATGGCGGATTCATGATGCAAAAATACAAAGTTTACGATTTTTCATAAAAACGATACGCAATTATATAAAATTATCTTACTAAGTAACTACGACATAACAAAAAAGTCCGAAATTGAAATTCGAAAACTAAAAAGCTATTGTTTTTTAAAACACGCTCTAAAACTTGCACAAAATTGTTTTGTTAACAATCTAACATATAACTTTAATAATTTGTTATCAACTTGTTTTTTGATGACTTTTATCAACTTTAATGAAATGTATTTAAGTATATTTTATTTGTATTTAAGTATATTTTATTTATAAATGTATTTAAGTAATGTAACTCCCTTAGGAATTAAAGGGAAAATAATTTTTTACTAAAACAACAATTTATAAAAAATGCATAAAATCTAAAATAAGCAAATTATTAAAATAAATGATCAAATTTAATCTTAGTATTATTAAGAATCACCATATCTTAATATATATAAAGGGCAATGTGTGTGTGTTTGTTTGTTTGTTCTCTATAGAAATCCGAACCGCCGGACCGATCTCGATGAAATTTGGCATGGGGGTAGTCCTCGAGGGGCAGAAGGTTCTTAGCTGGGTTTTGACCCCGTACCCCGACCCCCGGGGTCAAGGGGGCCCAAAAATGGGCCCCCCTGACCCCGGGGTCAGGGGGGACCATTTTTTGGGCCCATTTTTGGGCCCATTTTTGTGTACAGATATCAGGTAAGCAGTTTAAATATTGGCCTGGGCAACGCCGGGTAACTTCAGCTATCTTATCCTCTTATCTTATTTCAATCTTCTTAATAATATATATAAAGGGCAATGTGTATTTGTGTGTGTGTTTGTTTGTTTGTTCTCTATAGAAATCCACCGATCTCGATGAAATTTGGCATGGGGGTAGTCCTCGAGGGGGAGAAGGTTCTTAGCTGGGTTTTGACCCCGTACCCCGACCCCCGGGGTCAGGGAGGACCATTTTTTGGGCCCATTTTTGGGCCCATTTTTGTGTACAGATATCAGGTAAGCCAGTTTAAATATTGGCCCGGGCAACGCCGGGTAACTCCAGCTAGTTAATTATATTTACAAAATTATTAATTTTTGAAAATTAAATACTTTTTTAATAAAAATTAGTGAAACTTTGAAATACTCTAAATTCGGTCATTCACGGATAAACAATGAAGGAGGCAATTAGCAGTAGTATTGTGAAATGTTGATAAGTGTTGCGAATGTAAAATTTACCGGTATCTTTACCTGTAAATTTATTAATAAATTTTGAGATTTTTGTAATGGATTCACACCATGATATTTTATTTGAATAAAAAGTTTATTCATAATTTCAAAATTAACTGACGGTTCTTTAAATTCTAAAAACAAAAAAAAAACTTGTGACATTTTTTTGGGAGATAAAATTACAGCTCCATGACAATTATAGATGCGTTGCGAATACTGTGACGATTGGTTGTGTGGATCATGCTGCTCTACTATGGTCAACGATACGTGCAAGAATTTCCAATAAACATACAAAGCTTATTTAAAGAAAAGTAGTGTTTTTTGTTATTTAAAAAAACCTTTTCAAATTAATTGCAAAATATTTTTTAAAGTTTTATTAACCAGTGGCATAGCAAATGTGATAATGGCCAAAGTAATAAAATAGTTGACTAATTACAATAAAATTTAAATATACTACTACTCATATTTAAAAAGGTCTTTTTTTATGTGCTCCTTCTTGTTTTCTTTGGTGCCCCAAAATACATTTTTTTGAGCCCAGGGCGACGCCCTCCTTAGTTTCTGGTATTACCTGAATTTATATCATAGTTTTACAATAAAACAATATTTAAAAATTAGTTTTCATTATTTGTGACGTTAAGTTTGTGGTATGTTATTAGTATTTTTATAGCGACCGAACTTATGAGATGGTATTGAAAGTTTGGTCAAAAGAGATGTTTTCATTTTAAATATTGAGTACTAGTTTTTATTTTTCATTTTTTTTTTTACAATATCAATTATCAATATAATTTTTTGTAAGTTTCAGGAGAAAAAAATTGAAATTTTTTAATTTATGTGTGATAAATAAATGTTCGAAGCTTAAGTGACCGAACTTAGGCGATTTTACGGTATATTCATAGAACATTATGCTTATGAATTCAAAAGCATGTTTTAATATTACTAAAAACTATTTAACTAATCGCAAACAAATTATTACTAAAAAACTATTTAACCAATCGCATACAAATTGTTCAAATGGATTTATCATTAAACTTATAAACTGATATAACTGTGGAGTACCACAAGGACACAACCTTTTTTAAAGTGCTACAAGTGTAGATACAAGAGCATCAATACTTTTTTAAATTTATATTAATGACCTCTACCGCCTCAAATTTAATGACAGTTATGTTTGCCAATGAAAAAAACCTATTTTTAACTAAATAAACTATATGGTTATTTCGTAAAAAACTTTTTGTTGTGAATAGATGCAGAGCCGTACTGTGGGATGTACTGCAGGGATGGTACTCTATTACCAACATATAGAGTTATGGAAACTTCATTAAAGAGCGTGGGTGGGTGGGGGGGGGGAAGCATTTAGCAATAAAAGGGTTATGTGAGGTTTTTGAAGCCCAAAATAATGCTCAAGTATAACTTATAATATAGTTAAGTATGTCTCATACTCTAGGATATTATTTAGTTCAATACTTTTGAAATAATATTAAACAGATCAAACAAACTTGCAATTTTGTTTTTAAAATTTTTACATCAGATTTCTTAAAATATGGAGGCCTTTAATTAACTCTGGTTGTAAGCTAAGACAAAAATGAGTTTTAAAGCTGCATTTGTAGGTACTAGTGTCCTAAACCATTTGTATAAACTGATAGTTTTACTGTTACGGAAGGTGTTACAATAAACTTGAAACCATTAATTTATTACAGTTTCTTCTAGACTTTTTCATTGCAAAATCCTTCATTATATTGAATATGACTCATAAAATCTGATTCTATATGACTCATAATATCTGATTCTATTCTTAAGAATCTAGAGAATTAAATCTCTCTTGGCCCATCGAAGCTTAGTTGGAACTTTTCAACTGCTTCAGTCTTGAAAATCACCGTTCAGTATAGCAATAAGTGAACAAAAATGGTGACGATTCTATACCATCTTATTACAGAATTATATCAATTCTTTCTTGTTTTCCAAAGTTATTTGAGTGTATTATGTATAACAGACTATATAGTTATCTTGAAAAACATAATATCTTATTCAACAAACAGTTTGGTTTCCAAAAAGGGCATTAAACATATCATGCAGTAAATATAAATAACAATATAGTAAACAGAGTTGCATCACTTAAATTCTTAGGGATAATATTTGATGAACATTTTAACTGGAAAAATCATATTACGTTAATTGAAAACAAAACTTCGAAAACTTGGCATTATGCATAAAACAAAACACCTACTAGTAAAAAATGTTTAATAGATTTATATTTCTCTTTTATCCATAGAGACATAAGCTATTGTAATATTGCCCTTCAGCATTAAAATATATATTTTTTAAACATAAACAAGCCATTAGAATTATATGTAGTGTGCATAAATACGCCCACACCAAGCCGTTACTTCGGGAAATTAAAGCTCTCAATGTCTTCGAGTTAAACTTGTTTTAAAACTTGTTATGTTTATATATCAAAATGGCTTCCAAAATCCTTTCATAACCGATTCCTAAATATTAATCATAAATACTTAACAAGGTGCTCTATCCATAACTTTAATTTATCCAAGTCAACTCTTAAAACATCCGATTACTCAATTTCATATAGAGGACCTCGACTGTGAAATATAGTTCTTGATGAAAATATGAAAAGTGTAACTTCAATAAATTGTTTTAAAAATAGAGTTAAACAGTTTTACCTGAATTAAGAGACACAAACACAATTTTGTATTTTTAAGTATAAAAAAAAAAAATAATAAAAAATCTTGTAATATTTGTTACTTAATCTATTTATTTTATTATTGCAATTTATCGTAACTTCTTGTTATTATGTATTAATTTGTTTTACATAACTAGAGTTTGTAAATTTATATAATAAGAAATTTGTAAAAAATATTTTACGCTTATAATAGGGGCTTGATGAAAAGACTTTTGTCTTCTACTTGCTCCTGTCGTTATTAATTTTTTTTTAAATTTAAATTTTATTGGTGAAAATTGTAAAACATGAACATTGTAAAATGTTTATAAATGACGAAACAATAAAGTCAAAAATATTTTGCTCTGTCAAGGTTAGGCAATGACTTAGCTGGAGATTAGTTGTGGTGCATTAGGCGTATTTTTTTTCGCTGGTAAATATGAAACTGCTGCAACTCAGTTGCAGAGTGTTATTTAGATTCTACGGGTAGTATTCAATTTTTATGCTTGGTTCAACATAAAAATCATGAGAAATAGTCGTAAGAACTTGTTAAAAGACATTAAAACAGCATTAGTTGGAACAGAATGTGCTTCCCTTCTAGTATCTACAGCATATGCTTCCCAACTAGTATTTACAGTATGTTACATTTGTTTACAGTATGTTACATTTAGTTGCAACAGCTTGTGCATCTTCCTATCTAGTATCTGAAAGAAACTTCAGCACCAATTCACTATTAAGACAGTATAAAAGAATTTTCCGACGGCCTGATGATGCAGAAAAAAACATATTATGTAGAAAATGTTAGCCACCGCTTCACAACTGTCAATTGCACTACAACCATTTATTTTGCAGACATTACACAAGTATTTCAAAATCTGGTTGTCCATTCAGTTTTAAGAATGCTAGAAACTGTTCTATTGGTTGAACATCCTTAATGTACCACACAACAACAGATAACTGATCCAGATATGATAAATATAGAGTTGAATTAACATAAAGACTGATGTAGCCAGAGAATTTGACTTTATTGACTATGTTTGAATGAACGGTTTTAGCACTTATCTTGATGAGTTCCTCGCAAATTTTCTTTGAAAGATAGGATGGTTTTTTTTTTTGCCGAAATTACCTTATTTAGAAAAATTACCTGCTTAAAATAGATCAAACTCGCTTCAACGCATGTTCCCAAAACACACACTCCTTATTTATCTGAATATCAAATGCGTGACTTAATATTTGATCACGTGACTTTTCTCGTGATGAGGTGTGGTAGCAATCTTGGTGAAACTGACTTTTTTTCGGGATTTTTAATTCTTTCAATGTTTCGCCAGTCATTGTATCCACCCTCAACAAACTAAGAGAAAGCAGTTTTAGACGCAAAAAGTTTACAAGGAAATATAGAGTCCCTTTACAATTAGAATACTGAAGAATATCTGGGCCATATGATTAATTGCGCTTCATTTTGTTTTCCACATTTAGCTGCATTTTAATTCTAGACAGTAATTACTTATTAAATAGCGAGGTTTAAAGCAGTAATTAATGATGTAATAAAAGAGGATTTGGTATTTATTACTACATAAGTAGTATTATATAAGATTTTAACGTGTGAAAAAAAAGTCTCACGTATACGCTGCCCTATTAGGAATGAAATTTTTCCAGAAATTTTCAACTCGGAAAATTTTCCGAAAATTTGGAAATTTTCAAGAAAAAAATAAGTTATTTTAAAATTAAGAGGCAAAATTTTATGTCTTATTTAGGCATTTGTTATAGATAATTTTATGGTAAAAAATTGTGAAGCAAGTTATAAAAATTTTAGTAAGCCCTCTTTGAAAAACACTTTTTTTAGTACTCTGTTAAGTTTTTTCATTATTTAGTAGCATATTAAGCATATATTTTATTATTTAATAGCATATTAAGTAGCAACAATGATAATTTGTTTTCAAAATTTTCAAAAACTGTTTTATCCTGTTATTTGCTAAGCATATTGACGTTTATTGCCGTAACAACCTTTGTTTTAGACTAAACATAATTTGCACTACCATCTTTAAAGGGGATGCCCAATTTTTCAATGTCTATTAAATTGGTCTACAAGTTACTGAAAACTGTAAAACTATATATAAAAAGACTTGATTGTATGTTTACAGTATATTACAAATTTTTAGTGATTTATTGGTTAATGTAAGGCAAGAAGTAAAGAAAAACTTGTTGCTAAATTTAAGATATTTAAAAATATAGTTAGCAATGAAAATAAAGAACTAATGATTTCAAGAGTCTTACTCGCCACAACCTTGCTAGGGCACTTTTGACTTATAAATCAATAAATTAAAAAATTATGCTATACTATAAACGTATAATTAATATAGGTATACAAAAGTAATATATAACAACATGAGCCTTATTTTTGCTTTTTAAAAAAATGCACGATTCTTATATTGATAAACTTGATTATAAGATTTTGACTAAAAGATGTGTATTATTCGCTTGCGGGTTATTATTATTATTTTTTTGAAGTATTTAAGGAATATCCAAACAGTACGATGATAAAATGCACATTTTTAAAACAAAGAAATGAATTTTATAACTTTTTTAGTTTATTGAAATAAAACTTTTGTGAAAATTTCCGGAAATTTAAAGCAAAATTTCCCGGAAATTTTGACATTGGATATAGTAAAATATAAATATTTGTTGCCCAAAAGATTTTCTTGAACACGCAACATTTGCATATTGCTGCATTTACTATTTTATTGTTTTAGTTTATATGCATTTTTTTATTTTCTTTCATATTTCAATAAATTTACTATAAGAAAGAGCGCGTAAAACGTATAAGAGAGTGTTACACTACTTTATATATTTTGAATAAGATTCTCAATATACTTTGGAAAAGATTTCTGGATAAGACACAAAGATTATTGTGGTTTAACCATTAACTTCACTTGCAAAGAGTTGCAAACCTATACTGGATTAATGCATATATTAATTAATTTTTAAATATGCAAATTATGCTATTTACGTGGGTTAAAAAATATTAAAGTTTTAGAGATTAAACTTCAATTTAACTTTCGCGAGTGTTAAAGCAACGATGTGTTTTTTTCGGTTTCAGATTTCGGATACTTTTTTGACCTGCATATATTATTGTGTAATTGTTACCAATATAGAATAATATTGAAGTTTTTATAATTTTATAAATAATATTGTTTTTTGAATGCCATTTTAATTCCACACGATTTTCAAAGTAGTTTTTGAAGGGTTTAAGTTTTAGAAAACCAAGTAGACTCTAATATGCGACAAATCAGACTGACTTTTTATGCAACAAATGGGCTGATCAAAATACTACAGTTTACTTTCTCCTGAGTTTGTTATAATGAATTTTAATAATTTTCATATATATCTGTAGAGCCAAATACAATACAACAATAGTTTATCGATAAATTTTTAGCTTTACTTATCAATTTTTTTTTCCTCAAAAAGTATTACAAAGTAAACACAAATCATGCTATCTGTTGATTTGTTTATTCTTGTGATATAAAACAAAATAGCCAAAAAATAATATTTTTTATCAAATGATTAGCATTTATAGTAAAGTGATAATATAAAAGATATTATATATTTAACTTTTAGTTGACATTTTTATGATGGCTATAAAATTTATGAAGTTCGTTATGAAATCATAATTCGCTGAATTAATTTTAGTAAAGTTTAATTTTTTGCTTAGTTAATGTTATATTGTTATTTTTTTTGTAATACTTTGGTTAAATTAATTTTTTTTAATATGAGAATTCTCTAGAAAATTGTAGTAACAATATATAATGTACCAGCACAACCATACATAAATGGCTACAGCCCCTGATGGATCTCCAAGGTATACATTTATAAATTTAAGTATCCGTTTTTTACTTATAAAGTCCAATAATATCATAAAATGTACTAATGGCCTTTCTTATTTATGAGTGCTTGTTATTTTTTGAGCATTATACAGTTGTTTTTTTTAGTATGTTTAATAAAAGTTTTGAAAAATATGTCCACATCATTTTGTCATTAGTATTTTTAAATATTCATAAGGTTTTTTCATAAATAGTTTCTTGAAAAACCTCTTAAATAAGTACAAAAACTTTTCTGTACGATTGTTAATATATAAAGTAGCTTCCTTGTAAAAAATACACAATTATAATAAAAAATACACAATTATACAATTATAAAATAGTTTTTATGAGATATTATGTTAAATATGTTGGCTGCTAAAAACATTTGAAAATTTGACATAATCTTCAAAAAGTTTTCCCTAAGAACTATTATGTTACACATACAACCTGTCTACACTATTAACATATTACACATATCTCAGTGTAGCAATCTTATCTCAAGTTCATCTTGTTTATTAGGGTTTGCTTTCTTTACTAAGGTTTGTCTTGTTTATCAACATTTGTGTTTTAGAATTTAGTGTTGAAATAAAATTTAAAATAAAACAAAGACTTTTTACTTCTTTTTTTTTATTAATTATTTTTAAATACATATTTCAATATATATATATATATATATATATATATATATATATATATATATAATTTTTTTTTTTTTTTTTGTTGAGCTTTTTCAGTCGTTATCAATACAAAATAAGAAAAGCTTCAAAAAAAATCTAATTTTAGACAAAAGTAAATGAGTTTTAATAAATTCTAAATTCAAAAAAGTTTACAGGAAATAAATTCCCTATTTTTTTAAGATTTTTTTTACAATATGTTTTCCAGATTTTTAAAATATGAGCTGGATGATCATTGATGATATAATAATAATAATCTTGTATGCTAATTTGATATTTACCTTATGATATATTATTATTTAGAAATAAGTTTGTTATTTTCTATGTATTTTTTTAATTATTATTAATGTTTATAAAAGTTTAGTGTTAAATAAATGATAAATAATAAAAATAATAAAAAAGTTGCTGCATTGATTATTTACTATGGATCCCAAGCCTAGGTATAAAATTGAACAAACATTTTTGCTTATTTTAGACCCAAAACAATCTTAAAGCTAATCGGAATCTGGTATAAATTCTCTTTTCTTATAGCTAATGAAACATCATTATCATCATCATTATCATCATCGTTGTCATCATCATCATCATCATCATCATCATCATCATCATCATCATCATCATCATCATCATCATCATCATCATCATCATCATCATCATCATCATCATCATCATCATCATCGTCATCATCAGGCTTTAGTTTTCCTCTTTTATGCTGTTTCTCTAATCATGGTCAATGCTTAAATAAGCTATCATCTCTATTACGATAAACCAACAATCATATTTGCTTGGCTTCTTGTTCAACAAGTTGCATCTTTTTACTGTATCTGTCCCTTTATGCTATAAAAACCTTTACTAATCTAGTTATTTTCATTGCGCTTCAAAAACTTCGTCACTTCCTACCCTTAATCCAAAACTACTATTCAAATGTATTAATAACAAAAATAGTTTTATAAATACCATCAAAGCTTTAATATTCAAAAATGAACTAATTAAAGAATATAACCAAATAGTCAACATTATAAAAAATTACTTCAAATCTTTACCAAAGAGAATACCAATAGTTTACTGGTTCTAAAAACTTATTTTATGTCTTTCCATTGTGAGACAACAATAGATAATAAAATAAATTTGAAGTTGACTAAGAAAAACTTCTTCAGTAAAAGAAACATAAATCTCCAGGACCATACATGGTAAAATCAATAGTTAATTAATGTGCATCTGCCTTTGCTTTACTGCTCGCTATGATTTTCAAAAAAGTTCCTTAAAACTGGAAGAATACCAATTAAGCAAAAATTGGCAGGCATAACCCCAATATAAAAAATTGATATTAAAAAAAAGACAAAATTTAAAAAAATTTTAACATTCAATAATTATAAATTTAATTGCAGTGGCGTCCGTTATACCCAGTGGCATAGTGGGGGTTATTCCTGAAATTTAAAGTATATTTAATTACAATAGCAATATCAGATTTAAAACACAGTGGAAGCGAGGAAGAAACTTATATTAAATTGTAAACATTTTGAATAGTAAATTTTTCTTTGTTTCTTGGAAATAATTTTTAAAGTAGAAAACATTCTATTGCAAAAATTAAAAGAGTGATTGTTACAAACGTTAAACCAAAAATTAATTATAAAAAATTTAAATTTAAAAAAAAAATATTTTACTTCTGTTCAAGTAAATTTTTTCCAAAAAAATAATTTAAGCATATACTTAAACTTTACAAAAAAATAAAATAAAAAATAAATCGACTTATTAAACCAAATTTTTTTGTCACTTTTTATTACAAAACAATTAGAACAAAAAAACTGAATAAAAACATCAACTTATAAACCATTTGAATGAAAAAATTGTTTATACTTAAATTTTTAATAGTACTTTTATTATACTTAGATTTTTAATAGTAATAGCAATAAAATATCTGTTTTTTTTCTTTGACCTTCAACCCTCGGAATTAGAAAAATTGAGGTCGGCAATAATTTTCTGACCTCAATCTTTTAGAGGTCGACATCAGGTCGGCAAAAAAAATTCAATGCAAAGGTCTTACCATAAAACATCGAAATGAGGTCGTTATTGCCAAATGCCAACCCTAATTCCGAGGGTTGGACCTTACTCATTTGGTCTATGCATGCTTATGTATTTTTTTTTAAATTAAACATTTCTATTTATTTATTTCGTTTTATTTTAAACTCGTTTTATGTTATGTTATAAAAACTTAACTTTCTAACCCAGCAACACGAACAGCCTTATGAAGTTGTTTTATATTATCACAAACTGTTTATATTGTCAAAACTTTGCAGATTGTTCTATTGTTATTTTATTGCTGTTTTATAGCTTGCTACAATAACAATTCAATACTCTTTAAAAATAACATGTGTTTTATTGTCAGCGTGAACATCTCTATATATTATTGCTGAACTTAATCCTTTTAATGTTAGTGCCCTTTCGAGCGTGTTTGACACAAAACCTTTGGCAGCCATCGCAACTGAGGTAGTGGTGAGGAAGAGACACAGCACTTTATAAGAAAACATGTATGCAAATATCTAACGTACGTAAACTTCTAATTAAGGCCGAATTGCAGCTAGCGTATCAAGCGAAGAGCAAAGACCGAAGAGGCCAATTACAAAAAAAGAATAAAAAAAATAAAAAAGTAATGTTAAAACATTTATCAAGTTTTACAGTTTGATTTTCACTAAAAAATTACATTGCGTCAAGTTCTCCTCAATTTTGATCTATAACATTTATTTCCATTAAAAAAAATCATTGTATAGTTTTAAAAATTTTCATTTTAAATGTGCCAGTGTGGCCTAGTGGATAGCGCGCCTAACTTCTGAACAAGTAGGCCATGGTTCGAGTCCTACCACTGGCTATTTCTCTAAATTTTTTTCAATTGTTTTAAAATAAAAATTACTTTTGAAGTTTTATAGAGATTATATACAATTATATGTAACTATATTATACACTTTAACAAATAAAAAGATTTTAAAAAAGCTAAAATTTCTAAATACATCAAAACACCAGGAGAAAAAATTTGTTGCCTATGTGTCATGATGCAGATACTTATGTTAATGTGCTCAGGTAATTAGTCCTAATAAGCTGCGGATCGTCTGAAAAAAAAGTGGTCTGAAACTTAATAAAGAAAAAACTCAGTAAGACAGTCCTGCTGCTCCAGCAGGTGCTGCTATGAAAGCAAAAAAAAAAAAAGCCCATAGCTAGAAAAAACTTTAAAACTTTCTTTTGACAATTAAGAGTTTTTTTTGTTATAAATATATGCTGCAGCCATTTTTCAAAATGCCTTAATATGCTTAATACATATTTTGAGAAAAGCGCATTTAAAAGAAAATTATTAGGTTAAACTCTTTGTAAAACTCTCTTTCAAAATATTTGTAGACATCTAAACTAGCTTATTTTGTAAAAAAGTCAAAATTGATTTTTTTTGTATGGATTATACAACGAGTATGTTGAAATGAGAAAATTTGGCGCAAAATTTTAAAGCTCTTAACGAAAGCCACTAAACCAAAAAATTTAAAAGTAGTTACAGTTCAGTGCACTTAAAAATTTTAAGTATAATGTATTCGTGTTTGCAAAAAACATTATAAAAATCATTTTTTGATTTTAATATAAATTAATTTTTTTTTAAACTTTGTTGTGCTTAACCACTTCTATATAAACAATATACATATAAACAAATATGTTATTTGTTTATATATATATATTGATTAAAAAAGGTAAATAATCCACTTATTTAACATTTTATTCAGGATCGTATGTAATATAAGTAAATTTTTCTAATAATTACAAATCTTTTTTGCTACAGCTGTTTCGTTTTGATATTTTGTAGGTATGTTATTATATTTAAAAAATTGACAATGTTGAAAAAACATGAAACATATTGACATCCAAGTAAAAAAGTTTGAAACTCCAATTTTAGATTTGTCCTCTCTTGATAAATTCTAATTGCTAAAATTTTTTTTTTTTTTAAACATCTTCGCTTCCAATAAGGCTGCAAGCAACCACTAATTAAAGTTGGAAGTTACTGGAAGAGAAAAGATTGTAGAGCAAGATAGCGATTGACAGATGACTTGAAGAATTGCAAATTATATGAATCAGGAAAGCAAGATGAAGGAAGCGAATTCCAAAGAACTGATGTTCAAGGAAAAAAACTAGACAAATAAGAGTTTTTTGAGCACTCACGAACAGTAACAGAAAAAGGATAAAACTTAAATAAACGACGAGTAACACTAGAACAAATTTTAGTAGATGGCACAAGAGACGCTAGCTTTTTAGGACAATGCCCATTATAGTATTTGTAGAAAAGAGAAAGAGAAGCAACATTGCAACGATGTAATAATGGTTGGAGGTTGGCTGCAAGAGCAGGTCCAACTATGCTTACAATGCGTTTTTGCACCTTGTCTAAATGAGAAAGGGCATCATTAGAAGATTCGCCCCAGATATGGCAACAGTGTTCCATACAAGGCCGGATTTGAGATTTATAGAGATAGAGAATATAATCCGAAGTAAGAAAGTGTTGAGCTCGATAAAGAGATGCAACCTTAGCAGATGCTAATTTTGCAACAGATTTGATATATGGTTTCTAGGAATGATTGGAAGTAAGAGTTAATTCTAGAAAATGAAGAGTAGATGACTCATCGAATACATTACCGTTCATAAATATAGAAAGATCTAAATTATTGCAATAATGATTGGCTAAAAAAATTAAGTTTTATCTGAATTGAAGTTCACCAGTCACTAAGTGCCCCATGCTGTAGCAGAAGGGAGATCGCTTTCAAGCTCAAATACCCCCTCCAAGCAATCAGAGTTGTTGGCTTCTTATCAGGACAAGAATAAGAGGTAGTATCATCAGCAAACAATGCCACCTTAGATGTGAGAATATCTGGAAAGTCGTTAACGTAAATTAAAAATATTATAGGGCCAAGGATAGAACCTTGAGGAACCCCTGAAATGACAGGATATGAAGAAGAGTGCTGTCCATTGAGAACAACTTTTATACTTTGATTGGAAAAGAAGGATTCAATTATCTTAAAGATGTTACCAAATACACCATAAGAAAAAAGCTTTTGGAGAAGACCAGCATGCCAAATTTTATCAAAAGCTTTAGAAATGTAAATAGCGATGGCTTTAACATCTCCGCCTTTATCTAATACATACTAAAACCTATTGGTTATTACTCTTAGCAAATCAGCTGTAGAACAAGAAGATCGAAATCCATATTGATGATCAGAAAGTAAGTTATTAGATTCAAGATGAAAGATTAAGTGTTTGGTAATTATAAACTCAAAAGCCTTGCTTATGATAGGAAGAAGACGAGTGGGACGGTAGTTAGATAAATCAGATCGCTCTCCAGAATTTTTGAAATAGGGATAACAAATGCCGCTTTCCAGCAGGGTGGAAATTAAGTTTCTGATAAGCACTTGTTGAATAGTTTTGAGAGTATAGACGACAGCTCCGGAAAACACTTCTGCAAGACAATAACAGGTATGTTGCCTGGGCCACAAGCTGTAGAAGAGTCTAGGCAGGAAATCACTTTAAATACAGAAGTTGGAGTGATACGAATGTCAAGCAATGGATCAACCTGTTTGTTGACAATATCAGGTAGAATACAACTAGTGGAATTAAGAGATGACATTGATGTTTTGTTAGCAAACAATTCAGCTTTGTCTTTAGGTGAGGTGACAAAGTCTGAGCCATACAAGAGAGGCAAAATTAAAGATTTGCCCTTATTATTGATACTATTAAAGATTCTCCAGAAGTCACAAGAGCCTAATTTTTGTGATGAAATAAATAGCGGGCTTTGGCGTTAGACAAATCTTTTTACAATGGTTTCTTGCAGTAATAAATAGACGTCTGTTTTCTGGAGAATTGTTTTGCTGATAGATATGGAAGTAACAGTTTGAATTAGTAATCACAGCAGCACAGTGTGAGGAAAACCATGGAGGAGAGTGAGGCTTGACCTGGTATCATCGAGAGGTAATAAAAGATTCCATGCCAGCCTGAATCCATGAAGTTATGTAAAAAGCACATTTGTCAACAGGAAGGCGAAAGATTTCTACTAAAGGCCCATCACGAAGAAAATCATGGAAAGAATCCCAGTCAGCTTTACAAGGTAGCTTGTAAGAGGAATCATAATAGGTGGATTCAGGTGATGAAGAAGAATGAGATATTAGTTTTAAAGAGATCAAACTGTGATCAGAAGCACCTATGGGTGAATGTGGAGAAACTGAGCACTGACTAGGTTCAGAAACAAGACACAAGTCGAGTAGCGAAGGTAAATGATTCGCATTGTCTGGAAAGCGAGTTGGAAAGTTGACTATTTGAGTTAGAGGTTGAGAAAGGCATAAGTTGTGGGCTTTAATGCCTGCAGAATCACTGACACTAGAGCCAAGCCATTCAGTGTGGTGAGCATTAAAGTCACCGACAACAGCAATATAGGCTGATGGATAAAGAGAGAGTGCTTGGTCAATATGATCAGAAATAACATCAAAAAGAGTGTAGTCTTGAGATGAAGGACAGCGATATAGAACAAAGAGAAAGGCGATTGAGTGATGTGGTACTAAACAAAAGCACATGAAAGAATAGTCTATGGATTCAAACCTCTTTTCACGACAAATGGGTGAATTCTAACGAATGTAAATGCCCCGGCCAAACATGTGACTGTTGAAGTCTTTACGAATTAAAGGAAGTTAACCATCAACACTAAGATCACAAGATGAGACAGCTGAACTTAAATTAGTCTTATAAAGAGCAAGTAGGTCTGGTTAATTTTCCAATAGATTAGACTCAACAGAAGAAAAGTTATTTCCAAGCTCACAATTGTTAGTGAATGATAGGTCTAGAGTACTTGGTGATGATGATGGTTTTTTGTTTTGTATAGTTTTTGGTAATTTATTCATTTTTAAATTTGTTGAAGAACTTGACTCAAAGCATAGATAGTGCTCAGAACACTGCTTAATAGCCCAAGCAATTGCCTCATTACTATTAATAAACCCTAAGCTGTAACAAAGGGCTCCATATGTGGCCTTTACAATGCGCACCAAAAGTACAAACAGGGACATCACCCATGCGCAACATGGCACTAGTAATACTTTGATATTTTTCAGCTGTTGATGGAATCAGCCTCTCTGAGAGCTACTACAGAGTTCGGGAAACCTGACTACCAGCTGGCCTCAGAACCATAAAACTGAGTTTTAGAGCTGTACCCTCATTAGGAGATAATAGAATGATAATAATAGTCATAAAAGCAGAGACCTAAGCAAAACCCATGCATTAAGTCAAGAAAGTTCAGCATTTAACATCCTAAACTGAAAACAATGTATTAAAAATACATTTGTGCCAGCCTAATAGATAAAGAAGGGGTGCAAGGCTGGTCAACAGTTAGAATCTGTTTACCCCTTAAGTTTTTGTCTAGGAAGCCTTCTACAAGACAGTAGCGGGATGCATTTAACATCTGCCCAAGATGAGTATTTTTATTGAGACACCATATCTAGTCTTTATTCAACCAAGAGTCCCAAGTCAAGGGGACTCTTGGTTGAATAATCTTGTTTTAAGTCAGAGTTGGCATTTCCTAGCCTTAGCCTTAAAAGGTGTATCCTACAAGGCAGCAGGACATAAAGCAGATTGTACTGGGTTACATGTTACCAGTAGCAGTATAACCTGATCTGACAATATACTTCTGTCAGATCTGACAATTAAAAAGATGACAATTATGTCATCTGCTGACAATTAGGTCATTTACCAAATGACAATTTGGTAAATGACCTAATCGTTTTAAGTCAAAATGTTTTTGAGTCATTTTTTGGCAAACAACTCAAAAAACAAACTAGAAATAAGATTTTATTTAAATCTTTTAAAAAAAACTCTTCCTATAAAAGATATATGTAGTATATTTTTATTGGATATATTTTAATAAAGACAAAAACTATTTATTATGATTGTAATAAATACAATCTCTTATCCGTGAAATGATATATCTGTACCCGTTTTATATATTTTTATGCAATTGTATGCAACATAATCGAAAATTAATCAAAAAATATTAATGCAAACGGAAACTTGACATATAAAGGTTTTTTTTGCTACAAATTGACATCAATGCGCAAAATTTTTTTGGCTAAACTTTTAGATTAGTGTTTAATATTATTTTTTAGTTTTTTAGTTATTAAATCATAATCATAAGAATTTTTATGACAGTGTTTTAGTGGTCTAAGATCTTCTTAGTTCCATTTGTATAGTGTTACCTACAAACGTCTGGAAATGTAAACATTTAAATCCAGACTTGTTTTAGTGCCGCTAGAGCAATATGGGCGCCTGAAATAAAGTACCCAAAAATTATTTTTATTTGTTAATTTTTCTTTTGGTTTTTCATGAAAAATAGAAGTTTTAAATGCAGTAATAAATAAATAATTTTCAGTTTATTTTAGCTATCTCATTTTTTCTTCACGACAATAAAATGAATTAAAAATAAATTGCTTTTTTACGTAATACATGATATAACTGTCCTTTGGTTACTAACTGAAAGTTAGTTTTAAAATGAATGTCGTTATGAAACTTAATTTTAAAAACTTGTTCTGAAGTTTTATAACAATGGAATATATAAAAAATTTGCTTTTTTCAAAAGATAGAGAAAAATTTACTTTTTTCAAAAGATATTTATTCAGAGTAAAGTTAACTTTTGCTTTTTGGCAATTAAGAGTAAACTGCTTTTGATAATTAATGAACAAAAGTAAAAATTTTCAGTCTTAATAACTACCACGCAAATTTAATTTTTGTATAAATGAACTTTTGATCTTTAGCTTTTGCTATTTTAGTTTACACGAGGAAAACAAAAAAACAAAATGTAAACTTTTTCAGAAAGTTTTGTTTCTTTTCGATATTTTTTTTTGGCTTTTAAAATAATAAAAATAACAATTACAATAACTTAATAAAAGTTTTATTAAGATCTGTTTAAAATAACCCATAATAAATGTAATTTTTTTATTAAGCATAATTTTTTTAATTTATACTTAATGATTAAAAAAATATATTTTTAAAAATATAATGTTTTTTAAAATATAATATGCTTTTTAATCAAAAAAATATAGCATCTTTTAAATTATGTTAACCATAATTATCTCTTCTTTAATTATCTTTAATTTTAAAAGGCGCCTTAAAATCATTTAAAAAAATAATAACCTTTAGTAAAAGTTAAATGAATAGATTTGCTAATATTTAAATCAAAATTTTAAAATTAAAGTAATAATAAATATGTTAATTAAATGCTTATCGAATATTTTTATTAAATTTTCAATTCAAATACAAGACGTAAAACTTTTACAAATATTACGCGATTTAATATGTGTAAATATATTATGTAATGTAAATATTGATAAAAAAAGTATTAAATAATGTTTAAAGTATTTGAACATTCAACTACTAATTATTTAAAATATTAATAAGTACTAAAATTAAATTTACTAAAAATATAGTTAAAAAATGTTTAAAATACTTTAAACAATTTTCAATAATTGTTTACTAAATAGTATTTGCAACAAAAGCTTTTATTAAATTCTTAAGTAAAATAGCTTTCTTATCATACATAAAGTAACATCATCCACCGGTTAATTCATGTATTCAAAAAAATGCCTTTAAATCATTTCCTTATCTTAGAAAAAACTAAACAAGATAAACACGAATGAATAAAATAATGATTGAAAAAATGACGATTAAAAATCACTGGTTTAACTAGGGGATGAGGAGGGGGGACTCAAAAATATCACCACCACCGCTGAGCTATCAATGAAATACATTTAGCAGAAAAACAAACCTAATTATAAGTCTCTTATAAGCTCTACATATGTGGAAAAGGTGCACATGTTAAGTTTTTTGCTCTTGAATGTTTTTTTCAGAATAAATTGTTTTACTAAAAAATATTGAAGTAAATAAGGAATAGGTATATAAATAATTGGTGTGGAATAGATATATATAGAAATGGTAGGTTTGGTAAAGACCTGTATTTTATAGATCCAAAAAGTTAGGGTATATAAGGAAAAAGTATAGAAAAGTTCGGTTTGGAATAGACTTACAAAGACCCTTATTTTTACGCATCTGATCTCAGCTAGTATTAAATAGTTTTCTACAGCTAATTAAATTGGTTTGAATATTGTAATGTTTGCGTTTTTACTTTTTTATTTTTTTGAGGATCATGTTAAGTAAAAACAATTACTGAAAGTAATATCCTAAGTAAGTATCCTAATAGTATTAAATACTTTACTTGCTCATTACATCATAACTTGCTCATTACACTATTTATAACATATTTATAACTAATTATAACAGTCAACTATGCTATTTTAAACTCTGGCAAACAAGAAAATTATCAGATATATAAATATGACAGATATTAAGTTAAAACCTTACCACAGAGCATCACCAGGGATGAGGGGAGGGGTTAAAAATTTTTTATCGCGATTAGATTTTTTTGCGTTAATTCGAGCTCTGAAACATGTCAAATAATGGTTTTATAAATTAACATCAACATAGATTTGTGATGAGGATCTTGTTAACAAATCTAATTAAAACAATGGACCTTTTAAGTAAAATGCTAGCAGAAAACGTTTTAGCAGATATTTTTTATATTGACTTTGTTAAATCCTTTGACAGAGTATCTCATTAATGATTAATAATCACCAAGTTAATTGGGAAAGTAGCTAACTCTGAGAATGGTCAGTTGCTTCAGAATGAAATTAACCAAGCCTCCAATTAGTCTGAGATCTGGTAATTACAACTTAATAATGAAGAATGTCATATCATACGCTTCAGAAGCAATAACAATCGTTATATTTATAACCTAAGTGACAAAATAAAAGCAATCTCTGGAAACGAAAAATATCTTGGAATTACAATGTCAAATTTCAAATGGAAATATCACTTATTGCATATCAAAAGCTTAATCAATGTTTAGAACATTAAAAAAAAAAAGTTCATTACATCAAAAAAAAAGTGCGTGTTTGCAAAGTTATACAAATATATTTTACAAACAGATAGCAGTCGATATTTTCATTATCCTCTTTTTCCATTCGTTATATATATACATATATATATATATATATATATACACACAAATATATATATATATATATACACAAATATATATATATATATACACAAATATATATATATATATATATATATATATATATATATATATATATATATATATATATATATATATATATATATATATATATGTATATATATATATATAAATTCTTCTACTTTACGGCTAAGAAAATGTGTTTGTGGTAAAAAATGGCTCTTCGCTTGTTTGTGGTATTAAAGCTGACAAAATACAGGCTACTTCGTGCAGACCTAATCAACGTCTATAAATGGTGCACAAATAACAATAGTGATAGAAGTCTTTTTGAAATAGATAGCCAATTTATTACTCGTGTTCATGTATATAAACTAAAAAAACAATCTTCACGATTAAATTTACTTATGAACTTTTTTTTTCTTCTTAATGACATTGTATCAGTGTTATCTCTAAAAACGTTTAAGCTTCTTCTAGACAATCATCTAAAAAACGAATGGCTTCTCTACGACTAATCCACATTTTATTTCTATTAGTTATACAAACTCTGTAATTGTCAAGTATTATATAACTAGGTTGACAGGCAGTTTATGCCTACGCAATTTATTGTAAAACTTAATGTTAAAAAAAAAATAATAAAAGTTAAGGTTACATTATGTCAAACCGCATTAATTTAATTGCAGGAAGTAATTTAACCACGAAACGCAAATTAAAAGACTAGAATGTTTTTAAAAACATTCTGAATGTTTTTATTTTATTTTTTAAAAATAAATCCATACTCAAATAAGTAAAAAAAAAAAAAAAAAGTTTTTCCAGTCTTTAAAATTAAAAAAACCTAAAACTGACATTTTCTAAAAACTTAAATAAAAAGTTAAAGACGACCATGCAAGAGTATATATATATATATATATATATATATATATATATATATATATATATATATATATATATATATATATAGATCTATAGTTTGTTGGCTTTGGGAAGAGCGGAAGGAAAAAAGTGATTCTTACGCCAACATATACGTCACTTTTAATTACTTTTAACTTTCGTCAAACATTTCCGTGTTGGATGAAAGTAAAAACCATTAATTTAATTACAAATTAATCGTTTTTTAAAAAAACCACAAAAACGCAAATTTAATTGACCAGAATGTTTTTAAAAACATTCTGAATGTTTTTAAAACATTTTGAATGTTTTTAACAATATAAACAATGTTTTTATTTTAATTTTTTTTAATAAAATGTTTTTATTTTTATTTGTTTTAATAAAATGTTTTTATTTTTATTTTTTTTACTGTAAATCATGCGCGGAGTGTTGCTACATCGACTATCTTATAGCCTGACTCGCAAGGGAGTGCTGCTACATCGACTGACAAATAGCCTGACTCGCAAGGGAGTGCTGCTACATCGACTGACAAATAGCCTGACTCGCAAGGGAGTGCTGCTACATCGACTGACAAATAGCCTGACCCGCAAGGGAGTGCTGCTACATCGACTGAGGGTTTGGTTGGGGCAGGCAGTCTATCATTATTAAAAAAAAAAAATTCCGGTCTTGCATTTTAATTTTTACTTTTTGTCAACAAAATATGGAAAAAACTTTCGGACAACATCTAAGGGTTCTATATATATATATATATATATATATATATATATATATATATATATATATATATATATATATATATATATATATATATATATATATATATATATATATACTATATAATTTAAAATAAAATAAAGAGGAAGAAAAAAAAAGGAAAGAAAGAAAAATAAAGCACTAATAAATAAAAATAATATTATTAATTGCAATAATATAATAAAAATAGGAATAATTGCAATAATAATATTAATGTGAATAAAAAAACATTACAAATAGTAACTATAACATGATAACTTTACAAAAAATTATAACTAATGATAAAAATGCTAAAAATAATTATAGTAAAGTTTATAACTATGACAGAAATTATTAAAGTAAGCATAACATTAGCAAAAATTAGGAACATAAAACTATTACTACAATTGAATCACTATCATTATAAATAATATTAATAAGATTTATAAAACAACGGTAAATTAATGATAATAGTAATATTAGTAGAGTTAAAAAAGACAGTATAAAATAAAAGTAATAATAGTTTTATAAATACAGTAATATAAAAAAAGCAATAATAATAAAAGATAAAACTAATATTCGTTAAATATATACTCAAATAAAAATTTCTTAATTTGGTTTCGATTGAGAAGGATGTTGGTAGTAAAAGTGTATTTAGTTAAAATCTTTTTTTTTATAAATGGTATTAATTGGTTCCAGTGAGAAATAAATTGGTGTTTTATAGAGAGTTTGCCATATTTGATTGAAATATGTGTTGCACATGGCTGTTTCAAACCGAGCTTAACGGCTTCTTGTTATTTTTTGAAAATATTGACTTAATTGGTGTTACTAAAACTTCTATAACTTTTAAAATATTAAAGATAATTTTGTTTTGTAAAAAGAATAAAAACATCAATAAAATGTTTCATCTTACGACATTTAATGCATTAGTAAAAAAACTTCTTTAAGTTTAAAAAAAACGCGACAAATGATGAAGTTGGCTGAATTCAAATAATTTGATGTTACTTTTTATCAAAAAAAAATCAGAAAAATTTATTTCTGATAGTTATTCTCAAATATACCCATTGTTTGACCATTATAAAAACAAAAAAACCTTGCTTAATTGTTTAAGGATAGCTAAAACAGACTTTATTGAGGTCTGAAAGCAAACCACACTTTTTGCAAAGTTATGAAAAATGTAGTTAAAAGGGGGATTAGCTGTTAAAAGAGTACATTTTTAAACCTATGAGTTCTTGTTTTAGAAACTTATTTTCCTATCATTGCATTGCAAAATAAAGCCAGATATTTATTTATCATTGCATTGCAAAATAAAGCCAGATTTCGATTTTGGAATATTTAGTCAAAACATTTAAAGCTTAAGCATTTATTTTTTTCTGTGCATACAGTTCTAATAATATGGTGTTAAGTTGTTAATAAATAAACACTCACCAAGTCTAATAAAATAATTCATGGCCAAATTTGAGTTTAAGTTTTTGAATTAACCTCGCTTTTGGTAGTAGAATTATTTTATAGCACTTGAATCTATAGTCTCTTCTCTCAGTAAATAAAGTGTTTGAATATACAAATAGCTAATTGAAATCTTTTGAAAATTTGTTTTTATTCCCATAAAAAACTGTTTTATAATCAGTTGGTTTACTGATAGGTTCTTTAAATAGTAAACTATCTTTGTACATCCAATTAATATCAGATTCATACTCATGCTAAACCAGAAAAACAATTGCTCCACTCAAAATTTTGATAACGTTTACAAATTCTTAATTTATTGAACTAAATTTTTACACCAACTTGATAAGAGATTTATATTCCATTCTTTAACCAGCGAGGAGGTATGTAGAGCAGAGGTACTGCAAAGGTAGAACTAACTTCTGGTGATAAACATCGAATGGATATGTAATATATCTATTAAAAAATGTTACATATAATGAAGGACAATACATTTTTTAAATTAAATACACAAACATACAAGATCATACCCAACCAACATACCAGTTGCTCTGATCACAAGTTAATATATAAAAGCTAGATTTTTTACATACATTTGATGCAAGACTAGTATTCCATTCTTTAACCTGAGCGAAAGTATTGCATAGGTATAAATAACTTCTGAAGATAGGAACAGAATGGGCACCTACCTAATATATAAAATCAATATATTAAAAAATAATATTTTAAACTAACATTACACAAATATTAGAACTGAATAAAATTATCTTATATATAAATTAAAGATCTCATATAATTTATCTTACTTGTAAATAGTTTTTTTTGTTGTTGTTGTTTTTAATTTTTTAAATATTTTAACTAAATTTGATGACCACAAACAAGACAAAGACTTTGTCTATAAAATGAACTTTTGCCACGCTCAGAACACACAACACACTTTCTCACCTTAGAGGCTTGAAGCTTTCTTTAGGAAAGTCAAAACATTTTATTTTTAGCTCCTATTATTTTAATTTCTTCAAGTTTATACAATTTCATAAGTTTATACGTTTTTTTTATTCACAAATAAATTTAGCAAACTAATTGAGAAAAATTCATTATTTAGTATCAATGGATAACAATTTACAATCGTGGGTAACGTGGGTAAAATGTACAACCGTGGGTAAAATGGGTAACCCCTTAATTGCAATTGAAACTTCCTTTAGTGTTAACTTTAGGCACATTTTATCAAACTCGTCATTACTAGGCATATCAAAATCAATTGGCAAAAGAAAACTCATAAAACTAAACAAATAACCTCTTATTTTAAAGGCTGTCATTAAAATGGAAATGACATTGTTACTGATCTTATCTGTCCTAATTAATCGCTTAACAAAAGGAATGTTACACCTATCTTCCCAACCGTTTTTCCATCCAATATGTTGTTTTGGAATTTCCCACTCAGTTGAATACATTGTTATCAAAATAATATTGACTTATTAATAAATATAATAAAAACAAATAAAATAATATTAATTAACAAATATATGCACTAGACAAAAGTGGATTTAACAACTTATCTGATATTAGTTTGATAATCCAAAGAGAAAAATTCCGCGTAACTTTGTTTACTTTTATACTTTAAAAATTGACTTGCTGAAACAGTTGTTTGGAGAATATTCGTTAATAAATAGTTTGGGACGTAATGCATAAAGGTTACGTCATTGCAAAAAAACGTCAACACAAATGTACGCCTAAAACTAACAAGATTAGTTGTAAAACATGACATTTTTGAAAATATATTTCATAACATAGCTGAAGACACGTAAAATAATTTTTTTATTTTCATTTGCATAAAAGGTTGAAATTTCATTAACTTCCGTCATCCATCAAAAAAGTTATGTTTTGCATTTAAAAATGATCAATTAAAAAATATAAATGCTTTAAAAACAGTCTTTTTGTAAAAATTCTCTAGGATGACGCAGGAATCTGATAGAATGGACATTTAGGGTTAAGTGTTCCAAATTTCAAATATCAAGCACAAAGCTATGTTATGAAATCTTAGTTGGCCCAACTCATGTTTTCCGGAAAATATGCGAAAATTTGAAAAGTGGTTCTAAATTATTAAAAATATTTTGGCATTATATATATTTTTTTATACCAATTAATGTAAATATTTATTTAACAAGGAAAGATAGATCTTTTATATTTTTTTAATTGCAAGATGAAAGCATTTATATAAAAAAGTTACTATTAGTTTAAAGTTTGTGAATTTTTATACTTTTTATGCGGAAATACTTTTTTTTTTTTTTAAACTCATGACGTCACGCTCGTTTTTATATTGAGTGAAACAGCCGTGTGCAAAAGGAAGTGTGCAAGTTAGAATTTTCAGTATTTCGAGTGTAATATTTGTGTCACTTGTTTTAATAAAAAAATTATTGGACAAATTTTTTTAGTTTATTATGAAGAAAATCAAACACAATTATTAAGCTTTACTAGATCTTAAAATTTTAGAATTTTTAATTCAAAAACCTAATTTCGATATTAGATAATAACTGCCTTATTATGGGTAGAAGTAAAAAGATCAGACCCATGAATTCGAGATTAAATGTAAGACTTATTTTACTTAATAACACTGTTGAAGACTAACCAAAAGTCTCTAGAACCTAACATCTGAGATAAAATACAAGATTTATTAGACTAAGAATAACAGAGCTTCATGTCAGACAGGACCTTTTAACATTGGCTTCTTGGAATAATAAAAAAGACATTTGTCTTTTAGAGAGATGTTCTTGAAAAAAAAAATGAAAAAAATGATTAATGTTTAATAAACCAATTGCTCAAGATGGTGAAAAATGTAGAGTAGAATGAGACTTAATTTTAAATTTCAGAAGAAATAAAAGCTTTCAAGATGCACTTTATGCATACAACCCTTGGAATTAGGAAAAATGTGGTCAGCAATAATTTGTCGACCTCAATCTTTAGAGGTCGGCATTAGGTTGGCAAAAATTATTCGACACAAAGTTCTTACCATTAAACATAAAAATGAGGTCAGCAATTTTTTGCTGACCTCAAACACTTTCATGTTGGCCTAACCCTAACCCTGCCTACAACAAAACTGAGAAGGCAAGCTTTGACTAAAATAAAAAAGTTTTTCTTGGTATGCATTTTTTCTTTTGTTTTAATAAAAAAAAACTTAACCCAAACATTTTTTTTAATCATTCTCTTTAAAATGAATACATCATGTCTCGGAGCTTTGAGATCCCTTTAATAATCATAAATTTTCTTTTATTAAATTCTCATAATTAACATAATAGTTCTTTGTATTCTTTTTTGTATTCAAGTTTTTGTATTCAAGTTTTTGTATTCAAGTTTTTGTATTCAAGTTTTTGTATTCAAGTTTTTGTATTCAAGTTTTTGTATTCAAGTTTTTGTATTCAAGTTTTTGTATTCAAGTTTTTGTATTCAAGTTTTTGTATTCAAGTTTTTGTATTCAAGTTTTTGTATTCAAGTTTTTGTATTCAAGTTTTTGTATTCAAGTTTTTGTATTCAAGTTTTTGTATTCAAGTTTTTGTATTCAAGTTTTTGTATTCAAGTTTTTGTATTCAAGTTTTTGTATTCAAGTTTTTGTATTCAAGTTTTTGTATTCAAGTTTTTGTATTCAAGTTTTTGTATTCAAGTTTTTGTATTCAAGTTTTTGTATTCAAGTTTTTGTATTCAAGTTTTTGTATTCAAGTTTTTGTATTCAAGTTTTTGTATTCAAGTTTTTGTATTCAAGTTTTTGTATTCAAGTTTTTGTATTCAAGTTTTTGTATTCAATTTTTTGTATTCAATTTTTTTACACTACTTTTGCATATTAAATGTGTTTATATTTTTAGAACAAAGTTCTACCAATTACATTGCAAAGGTATTGGTTTGATTTTCATTTGTTATTGGTTTAAAAAAAGTTTAGGAGATTTTATTAAATAAACAGATAGAAAATAATATAAAGTCTAACATCTATATTTTAGTCATTGGATCTAACATAAAGCAGATAACTGGAGGCTGGTTTAGTATGTATTTTTTTTAATAAAAATAATTATTTATATCTGTTGTTTTATCAATGGAGTAAAGTGAAATAATCATTTTTAACCAAAAATGATGTTCAGCATTGTATTTTAAAACTTTTTTCTGTAATTGTTCATATGCATTTACATAATATTAACTTCTTAAATAAATTTTTGATGCAATATTAGAATGTTAATATAAAGAAAGCAATAAGAGCACATAAAAGCCTTGCTTAATTAGGTTTCTGGTGAAAAAAAGAAATAAGCAATTGTTTATTTATTTGTGTAGTAAATTAATCTTACATTGTTAAATTTGTCTTATTATGTAAATAATATATGTAAATAATATATCAATCTTACGCACAGATCATGTAATTGTGCATTTCATGAGATGTACGTTTTTTTGCTTATTTTGTAAAATGGATGCAGTAGATTGCAAAATGTTGAATTGTGTATATATATATATATATTTTTATATATTTATTGAAATAAAATTGGTATTTATTGAATTTAAATAATATTTATATATATATATATATATTTATTTAATATATACTATGTGTATTTAATACATATAATCAATCCATGTATGTAGACTCCACTGCACAATTCCTATTTAAGTAATTTTGAATATTTATTGTATATAATAAATATAACTATTTAAAAAATAATAAAAATTCAACATTTCATAATTCATGCAATAGCACAATCCAGTTTACAAAGTAAGCAAAAAATTGCACATTTTATTAAATGCGCAATATCACAACTAGACCATCTTAATCTGATGATTTGTAATTTATTTATTCATAGTTTATCTTTTTATTTGCATTTTTTACATCTAGATTCTTTTACTTTATCAAGAAATTTTCTACACTTTTCAACAAGTTTTGTCATTCTAGGTCTATTTTTAGACATAAAGTTTTAGAAAAAAAAAGATTAACTCTTTCCATTTTGCTTAATTTGTCTATAGGTTAAATTAAATTGGCAACTAAGGTTTTATGGCCTATATGGCTTAATCATAATTTACTACCAACAAGAAGAATGAGATGTATGGCAACAAGAAGAATGAGATATATGGGCGGAATGAAATAAACAATTTTTAATATCTTAACTTAAATAATAATTAATTGTACAAATTTAAAGTTTTATCAAAAAATCTCTTGTCATTAAAAAGTTATAGACATTTCAAGTCTAATATTTGCCCCATTTACCCGAACAAATAACTTCTACCCCAACAAATAACTTTTACCCCAACAAATAACTTTTACCCCAACAAATAGCTTTAAATGCTCACAACTTTTTAATGAAATTTAAAATTTGGCAATGAGTTTAATTTTAGTTAATATAAAATCAAAACAAAAAAAAAAAAGTTATTTTGGAGTGTTACAAAGGGGCGGGTACTTAGGGCCAAAGTAGAGTAACATAAAAAATATATATAGGTCAAATCATTATATTTCAACCAATCGCCTGTGGGTCACCATCTCTGATTTTCCTGATTTTTACATATTGTTATGTGCATTATGTAGAGGTTAAATTTGAAATTTCAGACTTCCAAGTACAACGGTTCAGAAATTATAGCCTTAGAAACATGACACAGTGGCCCCCCTCAATTTACAAATGGTCAAAACAGACTACTTTAGAGGTGTATAACTTTTTTCTCACTTTCAACAAGTATCTCATTTTTTCTAGAACTATTTTTTGGATAGTTCTCTCTTTAAAAAAGTGGTTTTTATTAACTTGTGTTAAATTAGAAAAAAATTATGACTTTCTCAACTTTAAAAAAATCCTAAAATTGCTAAAATATGCCAAAATGAAACTAACTGTAGCATTATTCCATTCATCCACAAGTCTTTACAGATAAGTTTTCTGATTAGCTACTACTGTCTGCAATAAATGGGCAAAATATAGGCAGCTTGTTGCGTTTTAGAACTTAAATATATCTAAAAGCAAAATGTCCACTCGCCTAAAAAGTCCAATTTTCAGCCATTTTGAGATGCTTTTAAATTTTTCTAACACTTTGTTTTGCTCTAAGATTAACAGGATATAAAACCATTAGACCCAACTATATGAAAATGCAAACATTGTAAACTTGTCGAATCCACACCGAAAATGCCAGCATTTTTAAATAACCCTATTTTTCAATCATCAACGGTTGAATGTGTTTCTAGAAACCAGTGCCCCTCTAATCTGCAAACTGGCCTGTGTGAAGGGTGCAACTAATTATAAGTCATTTCTTAATAAAAAGAAAGATATCATTGATTGTCCTCTTCTTGATCTGGTCTTTATAGTAGATAGGGGCACAAATAAAGGGGGCAGTAACTTTTTAGAGACCTTCAAATTTTTTTTTTTTTTTTTTTTGTTATTCACCTCCTCAAGGCCGATAAAGCCACTACAGATGAGGAGGTTACTTAATAGTGGTTATAACCCTCTCTCAACTCTATAACTCCGAAACACAAACCTTGACAAACAAGGCCGCTGCGCGGAGAAACAAGTTGAGCGCGGTACTACCAGGGACGTGGTGGGGATCGAACTCGGATATAAATAAAGGTCTCTAAATTAATTTAGATATTTAGATAATTAATATCTAAATATCTAAATTAATTTCAAAATGAAACCATTATTTCTTTAAATTCTATTTTATTATAGGTAATCAGTGTTCTGTATGTGGTCTGGACCCCCCCCCCTCACTCACTAATGTGAGGGGGAGGGGCAGGGGGTTTAGGGTTGCATCAATCAAAGGGGGAAGGGGGGCAACCAACCGTTGTACTTGGAAGTCTGAAATTTCAAATTTAACCTATCTACATAATGCACATAACAATATGTAAAAATCAGGAAAATCAGAGATTGTGCCCCACAAAGTTTTCTTTAAATTGGTTGAAATATAATGGTTTGACCCGTGACATATAGTGATTTCATATATATATGAAATCACTCAATAATTTACTGGAAAGGAAAAAATTTTTTCCTATCTTACTTTTAGTTAGTGCCTTAAAATTCCCTATAGATATAAAATCACAACTCAGTGTTTTTGATGTGCTGTATTTATCTTTTGCAATTATTCTAAGCCTAGTTTAAGCTCTTTAAATTTAAATTAAACTAATTAATGTTTAATTAATTAATTTAAGCTTTAATTGTCCAGTTTTTTTTTTAGACTTTATTGCAGAAAAACTACAGTTTTTTTATTTCAAATAAATGGTATGATTTTTTATAAATAAAACAAATAAAATTAAATTGCATTGTCAGATGGTGTCACTCAAACAGAATTCTGATCAAAAGAGTGGCACCAATTTTAAAATATAATATGATTAATAATAAGCATATTTGTCAAGCCCTCTTTCAGAATGTGCTTCTTTTTTTACATGAAAAACAAATAAAAATTTACAAATAAATAGCAATTTTTTAAATTAGATTTTAAAATTTTTTAAATAGCAAAGTTTTCTTGTTGTGCATTGATAAAGACAGTAAAGTTTAGCAAAAACATTTGAAAAACAAATTTTAAAATTGTTTTTCTAACACAAATAATAAAGTATTTTCCTAATTTTATGACTGACAAAAGTCACAAATAAATTGTACATCAAAAAATGTTTATGGTTTTTGTTATATTCTCAATTGCTTTTTTTTCTTGACGTGTATTAATTTTGGTAATGGAAAATAAAAAATGCCCTAAAATAAAAGAAAAACTAAAACAGTAAAATATTTAGGTGTATAATTTTTTTGACAAAATTTTTCTTTTTTTAATTGATAATTTTTTTTAGTTTACTTTGTTTAGATTTTCTATTTCGTATAGTCTTCGTTTTCTTTCTTCGATTATTGCTGTTTTATTTTCTCTAGTTTCTTATTTTCTAGTTGTTGTATTTTCCTGCAAATTCTTAAATCGCTTACTATATAAAAACACGGTCAAGTTGTCTAAAAAAATTACTTTGGGCTTCACTATCAAGCCTTCCCAAGAAAGGCGTGCGGCTGCACGCCTTTCTTGGGAAGGCTTGATAAATAAGCCCAAACAACTACCTGTTTTTTTTATGATTTCATCCATTTCAAAAAACCCAACGATAATCTTCAATACATTCACATATCTTCTAATCACCTACCACAAATTATCAAACACTTACCTACTTCAGTATGCAACGGACTTTTGCAAACTTCCTCAAACGAAGTTATATTTAACCAGTCTAAAATCAAATATGAACAAGCACTAAAAAATAGCTGATACAAAACTACTCCCTTAAATATCGATCAAACAAAGAACATCCCAAAAAAATTGTAAACGCAATATCATATGGTTCAACCCCCTATTTAACAAAAATGTCTCCACAAATGTTGCTAAAATGTTTTTAAATTTACTAGAAAAAAACTTCCCTGAAACACACAAACTTCACAAAATCTTACACAGAAACATTGTAAAGGTAAGCTACAGCTGCACTGAAAATATCGAAAAAATTATAAAAAATCATAACAAAAAAATTATCTTTCCAAGAATTGGAAATAATGACCCAAAATGCAATTGTCGAAATAAAACAGAATGCCGCCCTAAATGGTAAGTGCAAATCCACAAACATTATATACAAATGCATCATCAATATATATATATACAAGTCCACCACCCTATCAAACTACGTCTGGGATTTGAAAAACAATTTTAATGAATCCCCTATACTAATATGGTCTATTCTGAAGTCTGTACCCCCCTACTCAAATATTTCCAAAAGATGACCACAATGTCTATATGAGAAATTTGCTATTACATCGTATCCAAAACCTGATTAACTGCTAAATAAAAGGACTGAAATTATATCAAAGTGCCGCCACAAAAACAAATTCTTATTAAACAATTACAAAGCTCGCTACAAACCTAACTAACAACTAACAATAACTATATTACTCTATTTCATATATCACTAGGCTAACTAATAAATTACTCACATACACACACAGCTATTGTAATATATTTCATAATATAAGTTATTTCTTTTATATCAATTTTTAATTTTACATTTTTTAATATATGAATAATGCACATTATCACATGAAGAAATATTTTTAAACAATCATAAAAACATTTAACTATTTCACAACTATTAGCTGACTAAAAACAAATTAGTAATAACATTAACCTAACTACTAAACAATTTCTGTCCTTAACGATCTAAAGTATAAATATAATATTAAAAAAATAAAATAAAATAAATAAAGCTTTTTTTTTGCCATTTGTAATTTATTTGAAACAGCAAATAAAATTAAGTTTTGAAATTCTGAGGTCAGCGAGAAATTGCCGGTACCTGACACTCTCAGGTTGGCAGTCAAGTTAGCATTGCTAAAAGTTGACCCCTAATTCTGTGGGCTGCAGATGAAAGTTTGGACTTCTCGAAAGTTTTTTGTTATATTTTTCCATATACTTTTTACATTTCTTTTTTACCTGTTTTTTTTAAATTAAGGAATCTTTTATGACTGCTTTTTTTTCTACATTTATTACAGACTGTCCATATCATAAAAAATGTCAATTTCATATCATAAAAATTACATTGCATAATCTTCTAATAAGGTCAGATTGTCAATTCTTTAGCATAATAAGTAACAATTTAGTTTTATCTTAAATAATAATGAATTTATTTAGAAGTTATTTTAGAGTTGAGCATTTCTTATTGCATTTTATAACATATTTTAATTTATACAATGTTTATATAAAAAATTATTTAGTTATTAACTAAATATTGCTTTAACAAAAATAACATGTTATCTATATGTGTACTGTTACTAGTATATTTTAGCTGTTATTTTTATGTTTTTTGTGTTATGTTTTTTATATTTTTAAATTAGAGTGTAGAGTGAGCAGAATTAACAAATAAAATCCCTGCTACAACAAATCAGCATATGTACTTCTATACAAAGTCTTCAATAAAATATAAATAAGTGCAATTTTTACACTGCTTGGTATGCCAAACAGAGTTTTTTCAACTTCCTTTTTTGGCAGATTATTTTATCACATATTAGGATTGCTTAGTCAGGCTATAGAAGAGTCATCATTTTTAGACTTTTTCTACATTTAAAAAAAGTTTGTTTTTCGTCTAAAATTTTGTCTCCACTTCTGTATTCTAACATCATGATCCTTTGATTCCATTCAGACACTTTTTCAAAACTTTTCCCTTTTTTTTTTTCTATACATTCTTTCAGACTTTTATACATTCCTGATGTAATTTTCGCTTAAATTTTCTTTCTTTATAACTGCTTTCTTTATAACAATTTAATTTAATTTGTATAATAATTAATTATTAATAATTAATTTAATTTCCAAATTTAAAATTCTATAGAACTCTCAAGGCGAGACTTCTACATTTACTCACATCTCTTTGCTTTTTTAGTTTATAGTTTATACTGTTATTATGTTTTGGCTTTCAACAAAATTCTTTGTTTATTAAATCAAAATGCATTGTTGTAGTACCTGCTGTTAAGTTTGTGAGCTGTCCGTTGTCATATAATTGCATCTCTTTCTCTTTTCTACAAACGCTGCCATGATAACTGCTCAACCAACCATTTCTTGTTTCATCATTTAAAATTAATCTTGCATGACTCAGCTAAGTTGCATCCTTTAACTGTTCCTTCATCATGGTTTTTTCACTGCTTTGGAATTCCTTTGCTTAAATAATGGTTGCTTTCAGCATTGACGATTTTACTTATGCAATAAGCCATTACACCAAAACTCTTTTTAATTGGAATATTTAAAATGCCTAATTAAATTTATTTTATTAATTAAAATAGCGAAATAGACTTTTAAAATAGTTTATGCGAAAAACATTATTTGTTGTAAAAAACATTTTCACCACAGTTGTAATTTTTTTTGATAAAAAAAAGATAGTTATAAATTTTTTTCTACTCTCCATTTTTAAAAAAAATTTAATTTAAATTTATTCTATTATATTTAAATTAAATTTATTATTAAATGTTAATTAATTTAAATTTATTTCATTAAAATTAATTTAAATTTTCTCAAAACTTTAAAATGTTTAGTTTTACAATTATTTTTTTTACTTAAAAATTTTAAAGATACATCCACTTACTATAGTTACTATATGAAAAATATATTCAGGTACTATAGTTACTATATAAAAAAATGATATTATCATCAACAGTTGTTTGGACAGTTAAAAGTTTTTTGGACAATTAAAAGAACAACAGTATGCTTAAAAACATATGCAAATCAAGGTCAAAATAAATGCCAGACATTGTCTCCCCTAGGACTATTTCCAAGACCCGATATGGGCAAGCAACTATTGTTTGATTTTTCAGAAAAAATCAACAATACTTGGTGGTCCCCCTCACACAGGTCTCAAAAATGATCAGGGGATGGCAATAATCACCATTTATTTTGACATTATTTAGTTTATCAGTGTTTTTAACAAAACACTGATAAACTAAAACACTATTATTACTTCTAAAATTTGTTTTTTAGTTTACATGTTAACATGGTTACATGCCATTAAAAATCTTTTGTATCAAAATGTTTGTATTTTAATTTTGTATCAAATGAACTTTTCATATATTTTTATTTCATTTTTTGTTTAGTTTAATTACTGCTTTAAATTTTTATTCTTTTTTATTTAGCGGGAAAAGGTGATTATTATGCAGAAATAATTGTTGATGGAGAGCCAGCACGGAAAACTGAAGTCATGAAAAAAACGTTGCATCCGAAATGGAATGAAATATTTACTGTGTAAGTCTTTACATATCTATTACACATTAGTTAAATAAAGATATCCCCAAAAGTGATTATAGGAAAGTTGTGTTATATACACTTATTGCTTACCAAGTGAACTTGATAAGCAATTGTGAATCTTGCTCTGCTCCTTAAAATAGCCTTGTTTCTTAAGATTCTTAGGCTATAAAGTGGAAAGGTGTACATTAAAAAAAAAGTGTTTGTGTTGACTATAAGTAGAAATTTATATATGTTGTGAAAAAAAAAGACGTTTAAATGATCCTAATTTGTTACAAATTATTTATCATTTTCAAGAATTTTGATTGTGAATAATTTTTCTCAATGATCTAATGACATCAGATAACTATTATAAGCTATTATATTTAACATAATAATTATAAGCTATTTTATATTTATAACTCCAAATACCTATGTAATCTTTGTTTAAATTTATTGTAAAACAAACATAAATAACACACAATGTAAACAGAATGCTCTATTTTACTCCATCAGCAGTAACCAAAGATATTAATAACCTCTAGGAAATGTAACCAGAACCTCTAGGAACCTCCAGAACTTCTAGGAAATGTAACCATAATCTCTAGGAAATGTAACCATGGTAACCATGGTAATTTTATATAACCATAACCATGTTAATTTTATAATTTTTTTTTAGGTCAAACAACCATACCTCTTGAAATGGCTCATAACCTTAAACCCAAAAACCTAGACTATAAACCAGGATAATTTTTTAGTTCATGTATTCAGTTTTTGTCAAAATTGTGATGAAGTTTCTGAATATGAAATGGAGTGTGAAATTGATGGTGATGATTTGTTAAAGGTAACTCTTGTAATAAACAACAATTAGACAACTCTTTAATATCAATTGGAGTCTCGACAATTAAAGTTCATGTTATCGCAATCAACGAGTCAACTTGCCAATCAAAGTTCAGCATCAACGAGTTGTAACAGCAAAAAGAAAATTAGTCGAAGTAAAAAAAAAATATCATAAAAATAATACATAAAACATAAAAATAGTAGCAAGTAGCAAGTGCTTATGGAGCAAGTGCTTATGGAGTAGCAAGTGCTTATGGAGTAAATATAGATAACTTAAGTGTAGATTCAACTTTTTTCAATCATCCTAAAGATAATTTTTTCAGTCATCCTAAAGATAAAGATAACTGTCAACTCATGTTATCCTGCTACTGGTAACATGTAACCCAGTACAATCTGCTTCATGTCCTGCTGCCTTGTAGGATACATTTTTTTAAGCAAAGACTAGGAGAAGCCAACTTCGACTTAAAACATCCCCTGTCTTGGGGCTCTTCATTGAGTAAAGGCTAGGGATGGTGATCTCGATAAAAATACTCATCATGGGCAGATGTTAAATGCGTCCAGCTACTGTCTTGTAGAAGGCCTCCGAGGCAAAGACTTAAGGGGTAAACAGATTCTATCAGTTGACCAGCCTCGTTCTTTATCTATTAGGCTGGCACAGATGTATTTTTAATACATTGTTTCCGGTTTAGGATGTTGAATGCTGGATCTTCTTGACTCAATGCATGGGTTTTGCTTGTGTCTCTGTTTTTATGGCAAGGCAACTCATTCTATTATTTCCTAATATGGGTACAGCTCTAAAACTCAGTTTTATGGTTCTGAGGCAGACTGGTAGTCAGATTTCCCAAACTCTGTGGTAGCTTTTAGAGAGGCTGATTCCATCAACAGCTGAAAAATATCAAAGAATTAATAGTGCCATGTTGCGCATGGATGGTGTCCCTGTTTGTACTTTTGGTGTGCATTGTGGAAGCCACATTTAGAGCCCTTTGTCACAGCTTAGGATTTATTAATAGTAATGTGGCATTTGCTTGGGCTATTAAACAGTGTTCTGAGTACAATCTATGCTTTGAGTCAAGTTCTTCAATCTAATTTAAAAATGAATAAAGTACCAAAAACTATAAAACACAAAAAACCATCATCATCACCAAGTTCTCTAAACCTATCATTCACTAATATTCATGGTCTTCAAAGTAACTTTTCTTCTGTTGAGTCTTATCTCTTGCAAAGTTCACCAGACCTACTTGCTCTTTGTGAGACTAATTTGAGTTCAACTGTCTCATCTTGCGATCTTAGTGTTGATGGTTATCTTCCTTTAATTCGTAAAGACTCCAATAGTCACATGCTTAGCCTGGGCATTTACATTCATAAGAATTCATCCATTTGTTAGGAAACTAGGTTTGAATCCACAGACTATTCTTTTATGTGCTTTCAATTAGCACCACTTCACTCTATCGCTTTTCTCTTTGTTCTATATCGCTGTCCTTCATCTCAAGACTGCACTCTTTTTGATGTTGTTTCTGATCATATTGACCAAGCCCCCTCTCTTTATCCATCAGCCTAAATTGTTGTTGTCAGTGACTTAAATGCTCATCACACTGAATGGCTTGGCTCTAGTGTCAGTGATTCTGGAAGCATTTAAGCCCACAAGTTTTGCCTTTCTCAATCTCTTACTCAAATAGTCAACTTTCCAACTCGTATTCCAGACAAACCGAATCATTTACCATCTCTACTCGACTTATGTCTTGTTTCTGGACCTATTTGGTGCTCAGTTTCTCCACATTCACCCTTCATCTTTCTAAAATAATATCTCATTCTTCTTCAACATCTGAATCCCCATATCATCGTACCTCTTACAACTACCTTAAAGCTGACAGGGACTCTTTCTGTGATTTTCTTCGTGATGGCCCTTGAGTAGATTTCTTTCGTCTTCCTGTCGACAAATGTGCTTCCTAAATAAATTCATGAATTCAGGCTGGTATGGAATCTTTTGTTCCCTCTCGACAATTCCAAGTCAAGCCTCACTCTGCTCCATGGTTTTCCTCACATTGTGCTGCTGCGATTGCCAATGGAAACCGTTACTTCCATATCTATGACTCTCATGACTTCTGGAGAATCTTTAATAGTATGAATAACAAGGGCAAATGTTAAATTCCACCTCTCTTGTATGGTTCAGACTTTGTTACCTCACCTAAAGACAAAGCTGAATTGTTTGCTAAAAACTTTTCATCAATATCATTTCTTGATTCCTCTAGTAGCGTTCTACCTGATATCACCAACAAACAGGTTGATCCGTTGCTTGACATTCGTATCACTCCAGCTTCTGTATCTAAAGTGATTTCCTGCCTATACTTTTCTACAGCTTGTGGCCTGGACAACATACCTGTTATTGTCTTGCAGAAGTGTTCTCCGGAGCTGTCGTCTATACTTTCAAAACTATTCAACAAGTGCTTATCACAGTCTTGTTTTCCAGCCTGCTGGAAAGCGGCATCTGTTATCCCTATCTTCAAAAATTATGGAGAGCAATCTGATTTGTCTAACTATCGTCCCATTGGTCTTCTTCCTATCATAAGCAAGGTTTTTGAATCTTTAATTAACAAACACTTAATTTCTCATCTTGAATCTAATAACTTACTTTCTGACCATCAATATGGATTTTAATCTTCTCGTTCTACAGCTGATTTGCTAACATTAATATCCAATAGGTTTTATCAGGCATTAGATAAAGGCGGAGAGGTTGAGGCCATAGCTCTTTACATCTCTAAAGATTTTGATAAAGTTTGGCATGCTGATAATTGAATCCTTATTTACCAATCAAAGTATAAAAGTTGTTCTCAATGGACAGCACTCTTCTTCATATCTTGTAACTTCAGGGGTACCTCAAGGTTCTATTCTTGGCTCTACACTCTTTTTAATTTACATTAACAATATTCCAGATATTCTCACACCTAAGGTGGCATTGTTTGCTGATGATACTACCATTTATTATTAAAATTATTTGTCGTGATAAGAAACCAACACTCTTTGATTGCTTGGAAGGGGCATTTGAGCTTGAAAAGGATCTCACTTCTGCTACAGCATGGGGCTCACAGTGACTGTTGAACTTCAATACAGATAAAATTCAATTTTTTTCAGCCAATCGTTATCGCAATAATTTAGATCTTCCTTTATTTATGTACGGTGATGTACTCGATGAGTTATCTACTCTTCATCTTTTAGGATTAACTCTTACTTCTGATTTTTCTCGGTAACCATATATTAAATCTGTTGCAAAATTAGCATCTGCTAAGGTTGCATCTCTTTATCGAGCTTGACACTTTCTTACTTCGGATTCTATTCTCTATCTCTATAAATCTTAAATCCGGCCTTGTATGGAATACTGTTGCCATATCTGGGGCGGATCATCTAATGATGTCCATTCTCTTTTAGACAAGGTGCAAAAATGCATTGTAAACATAGTTGGACCTGCTCTTGCAGCCAACCTCCAACTACTATCACATCGTCGTAATGTTGCTTCTCTTTCTCTTTTCTACAAATGGGCACTGTTCTAAAGTGCTAGCGTCTCTTGTGCCATCTACTAAAATTCATTCTTGTGTTACTTCTGATTCAATTAGGTCTCATCTATTTTCTGTTATTGTTCCCAAGTGCTTCAAAAACTCTTATTTATCTAGTTTTTTTCCTCGAACATCAGTTCTTTGGAATTTGCTTTCTTCATCTTGTTTTCCTGATTCATATAATTTGCAATCCTTTAAGTTGTCTGTCAATGGTTGTCTTGCTCTACAATCTTCATCTTTTCTCTTCCATTAACTTTCAACTTTAATTAGTGGTTACTTGCAGCCTTGTTGGAAGCGAAGATGTTTAAAAAAAAAAAAAAAAACCTCTAGGAAATATTTAATCTTAATCAGAATTGAACATTTTTTTTAGTTAAGAAAAAAAATTTCATAATCTATTTTAACTTTAATTTTTTATCTAAAAAAGCCAAAATTCTTTTGATCAAAAGATTGCAGCAATAATAATAATGCTAGAAGAATGGTAAGGTCATACACAAAATCAGCATATCATTGGTCATACAGCATTATCATTATTGAAATTAGTTACTTTATAATCTAATGTTCTTAGATGTTGTTGATTGATTTGATGATGATTCAGAAAAAAAACTATTTTATGATAGAATACAAAACGTTTTTTTTAAAGGTACCCTTGTAGTTTTTAAGTCAAAATTGATTTATTAAAAAATCGAAGTTAGGTTTATTTGATTGAAATTTTATTTTCTATGTTGGTTCCTTATTTAAAGTCCATTTTTTGTTAGTCAGAATCTAATGAGACGATAAACTTTAGAGATGTATAAACTATTATCAGAAAATGTTTTAGAATATAATTTTTGTTTATAATAAAAATCAGTGTGTATGTGCTTTTCAAGAAATGTTATTTTTTTTTTCAATTATGGAGAAAATAATATTCCTAGTAAGAAACAAAAAATTGAAACAAGCAATTTGTTAAAAAAGATTTTAAATGAAATATCATTAAAAGTTGCGGCTGTTGATGAAATGATGTTGATAACAATAACTAAATCTCAAGCTACTGCTGGAAAAATGATTAAAATGCCAAAATGTTTGACATGTACACTGCCGCTCACGGAAGTTAGGACAGTAGAGATTTTTTCAAAAAAGCAAAATTAATATATAATTACGTTATAAAATTTTTAATTTATATTAATAAAAATTATACTTTTTATACATTTTCAATATAAAATATATTATTAGTCAGTTTTATGTAATAAAAATGTACAAAAACCATTATAATAATTAAATTTTTTTTTCGTCAAAAAAACCACCCTTTGATTTAATAACTATTCTGGGCATTCTTTCAATTAATTTTCTAATTGTTTCTTTTTGAATAATATTCCATTCCTGTTCTATAATGTTCCATAAATGAGATTTTGATCTTGGACATACAGTTCTAATTTTTCTATCCAGTTCATCTCATAGTAACTCAATGGGGTTGAGGTCTGGGCTTTTGGGAGGCCAGGTCATTACACGTAATACATTTTCAGCTTTTTTTGATTTTAAATAATTTCTACATAATAATGCAGTATGTTTAGGGTCATTATCATGCATCAGAATAAAATTATCTCCGATTAATCGAAGTCCCGAAGGGATTGCACTTGTTTCCAGGATATCTCTATAATGTTCTGCTCTCATTATACCATTGATTTTATGCAAATATCCCACTCCATCCAGAGAGAAACAACCCCAAACTATCACAGAGCCTTCACCATGTTTTACTGTTGGAACCAGACATTGAGTTAGCATTTTTTCTTCAGCAGATCTTCTAACGTAAACTCTTCGCTTATTTCCGAAAACTTCAAATTTTGACTCATCGGTCCAGAGTACTTATTTCCATTCATCCATTGTCCAATTTTTGTGGAGCTGTGCCCAACGGAATCTCTTCTGTCGATTAACTTTTCGTAGATATGGTTTTCGGATAGCAACGCGACCATGCAAATTAGCTTTTTGCAATCTTTGTTTGATTGTACTGACAGAAACTTTTTTTTCTCGATCACAGTTGAAAATAGCTGTTATTTGTGGAGCAGTTAACATTCGGTTACGCTTACTGACGATTTTTATATGTCGGTCATCAGTTTTTGTTGTTATGCAAGAAGGACCTGGACGATTTCTGTCTTCCAAACTTCAAGATTCTCGATATCGACGAATCGTATAGCTAACTGTTGATTTACTCAGATTTAATTTTTCAGCTATTTTTCTAACTGTATAGCCTTCTTGAAGCAAAGTGAGTATTGCTGTCCTTTTTTCAACACTTATTGGCTTACCTTTAGGCATATTTTTTTCAATATTTTGAATTTACACTAAAAAAATAATTTTTAAATTTTACCTTTGAACTTCTGCACTTGAAATTTTTAAAACACTAACACAAAATACACAAAATATCTGCAAAAACACAGTAAACAATAGAAATACTTGTTAAATGACAAACTTAAAAGATTTGAGTTGATAATGTAAAATACAGGTTCATACGTGACCTTTAATAAGTTTCTGCGTTCTCTGTTTATTTATTTAAAATGATAAGACTTTTACTTGTGAGTACAATTTATGTTATTTTAAATGTTAGTTATTTTAATAAATTTACATTAAAATAACTTAATTTAGAATTTTTTTGATACAAATTTTATTTAACTTGATTTATTTTTATATAAACATAAATTTTACTAATATAAGTAAATAATTTTATAACGTAATTACATTTTAATATTGTTCTTTTGAAAAAATATTTTTTGTCCTAACTTCCGTGAGTGGCAGTGTATTTCAAAGTGCATCAACAGTTTTTACAACAAAAAAATGTGCTGAACCTCAGAAAACTTTTAAAAAATTAGAAATTGTAAAGCCTAAGTTGGCAGTTACAGTAGACAAATGTTTAAAAATTTACATAACTTTACGTTATGTAAATGTAACAGCTCATATGTTTGGAATAGACTTATATGCAATCGAATGTTCTAGTTTTGACAGAATTAGTGAAACATGCAAATGCAGAAACAATTAAACATTTCATTGAAGCTGTTTGAATTTGGTAGTAGCTAGTATCAACTAACAATGCAACAGTCAAAATAAGTAACAATCACAATATGTTTTGTGTTTTTTATTGCCATAATCATATGCTGCATTTAGTTGTGATGAATTGTTTTCATATACCAAAAGAAGATTAGTACTCTGATTACAATTTAGATTTATGTGAAAAAAATGAATGACACATTTATGACATTTTCATTGTTATGACATTTTCATTGTTATGACATTAAATATTTTGATCAAATTAATATTTAGAATGTGTAATAAGAATGCTTGAAAAATCAACAATCAGCAATAAATCAACAAAGCTATATATATTTTTTATATTTATTTTTATATTTTTATATATATATTAAAATTAATATAAAATATTAAATATAAAAACTCGGTACAAATTTTTGAGTGTAATAATTCAAAACTTTTTAATTTTTTTTATTTCTATCTGAGTTCATTACAAAAATTCTTGTTTAAATTGAACTTAGATTTCAGAAAATTTTTATTCTACAAAACCTCGAGTCATGTGATCGCAAGTTTCAATATCTGGGATTATTTCTGCTCATTAAATTCTCAGTTTGTTAAAAGCTGTGAACACTGTTTTAATGAAATGGTCAATTTATCATATTGCAAGAATCAATGAAAATTTACTACTGCAAAAATAAATAACAGTCAAAACATACTTTTAATTATTGTTTGTTTAAACACCAGGTAATTTAAGAATTATAAATAAAAATAAAAAGTTATAGGAAAAAAATAACAATTACTAAAGGTACAAAAAACTTAAGAGATATTTTAAAAATCAACCAATAAAAAATTATACTAAATCTATTTGCCCTTTGTATTAAACATTAAAATCAATTTTTGTTCAAGGGAAAAGTTAGAGGAATTATTTAAAAATTTAAATGTTTTAAATTAGAAAATAATTAATTAATAATAAAAATAATAATATATTTTAAAATAAGTTATTAGAGTTTTTTTGTTTTGTTTAAAAAAACTATACAAAGATTAAATTAGATTTTGTTTTTAAACTCTTCTGTCTTTAATGTTGTATACATATCTGCAAAAGTGTTTCGAGCATTTAATTTACAGGAAAATATTAAGGTTTAAATAAGATATAAAATTATTTTATATCTTATTTCACGATTTCTTTTATTTAAAATATTTGATCAACACTAAATTTATTTAGACTGTTGTGATTAGCAGTTGTTTTTTAATAATTACATCCTACTTTATTGTGCTTTATTTTTCTAGTTTTATAAAAATGAAATAAAATATTAAAATTTAAATTTTTTAAAATAATAAAATAAAAGTAATTAGTTCTATAATGAGATTAATTAATATGGTTCTATATTTTATATATTAATTCAATAAATAAATAAATCAATCAATAAAAAGCTCTAAACTAAAACCCTCTGAATTAGGAAAAATGAGGTTGGCCGACCTCAATCAAAGGTTGGCAAAAAAAGTTTGATACAAAGGTCTTACCATGAAACATAAAAATGAGGTCTGTAATTTTTTGCCGACCGCAAATATTTTAAGGTCGGCATTGCCAAATGCTGACCCTAATTCCGAGGGTTGAAACTACCAACATCTTCCTTGTCATTCAATAAATATTCTTGTTCTAAATAAGTTGGTTTTTCCTCTTCTAAATTTGCTGACAATTATCTTTTTTATAAAGATCAATATAAATATTCTTTATTGAATGACAGCTACTGTATTTAGCGATAAAAATAAAATTTAAAGTTTTTACTAAGCTAAAAAATTAATGGCTGGACGCATTTCCAGATATCACAATTTACTACACTTAATTCAAGCTCTGAAAACTTTGTTAAAGTTATCGCCCTAGTCTAAACAATTAAATTGGATTGAAACAAATGTCTTCGTTTTTTGAATTCTTTTACACTTTGAAATATGTTTTTTAATTTTTTAATATTTTAAATTTTTTGGTGTTTTAAAAAATATGTTAAAGTCTCAGAGATTTTTTTGAGATCTTTAAACTAACAATTAAAACATAAATATTGAAAAATAAAAATTTTCAATATTTACTCAAAAACTTTTTATATTTTTAATATAGACTTGTGACTCCATATAGTCAGATCGAGTTTCGTGTAATGATGAAACAATCAATGCGAACAGACCAAGTTGTAGGCTCAACAAAAGTGGCTTTATATGATATTCTTAAACAGAACAATGGAAAGTGTAAGTTATTAATATCTGTTATATACTACAATGTTTGTTAATTTTTCTAGACCCAAGGCGTTTCGAGTTTTTAGTGCTTTAGATTTTTCATGGAACCAATACAAAATAGTTTCATGAACTTAATTGAACACAGAAGTTTTTCTTTTGCTGCACTAAATTTTATCTCTAAAAAATATAACATTATGATGGAGTAATGAAAAAAAAGATGACACTATAATGGAGTTATGATTTATGTCTGTCCTATTCGCATCTTGCACTCTTTCAGTTCAATTTTGTAATTTTTTGAGGTTGAATGTAATAGTTTCCCACTGGTGGAATATTTACAATATAAGTGAAAGATTTAGAGTTTAAATTCCCTTGTTACTGGTAATGTTACTCTGCAGTTATTTTTTCTGCACAGTGGTCATATTTTTAGGAGTTTGTATTTAGAGGGTTTAAAGACGTTCGTAACATCAAAGAGAGGGTTGTAACATCAAAGAGAGAATTGTAACATTAAAGAGAGAATTGTAACATCAAATAGAGGGTTGTAACATTAAGGAGAGGATTGTAACATCAAAGAGAAAGTTGTAACATCAAAGTGAGGGTTGTAACATCAAAAAGAGAGTTGTAACATCAAAATGAGGCTTGTAATATCAAAAAAAGGTTTGTAGCATCAAAGAGAGGGTCGTAACATCAAAGAGAGGGTTGTAACATCAAAGAGAGGGTAGTTACATCAAAGAGAGAGTTGTATCATCAAAGAGAGGCTTGTAACATCAAAGAGGCTTATAACATCAAAGAGAGAGTTGCAACATCGGGCTTGGTTGGGAAGCGGGAGCGATCACTCTCGATTACTGACCACGGAAATTATATTTAATTGCAAAAAACTGTCCAGATTTTTCATTCGTTTTGAGAACATTTAAAAAAAAAGGAAGAAAAAAAGGAGGGCAAAAAAGATTAACTGGACTGATGAGAGACAATTATGAAGGAAAAAAAAAACTAGGAAAAAAAATAATTTTTAATGCATAAAAACTTAAAGCAAGTAAATTACGTTTAGAACTAATATTTTTGAAACATCGTTTTTCTATCATTTTTTTATAAAATTAAACGACATGTTTTATATAAAGTAACATCTTTCAACTGCTTAATAAGGAAATAACAAAGGATCCAAAATCGAGAAAAAACGGAGTCGAGAGAAATTGAGAAAAAAATCCGTCAGAGTCGAGAAAAAAATCGGAGTTTCGATAATATTTTGTTAAAAATCTAAAATTAAAATCTAGTTGATGATTAAACATAGTTCTTGTATTTGTTTTTTTTTTTTTTTTAATTTTATATATTTTGACTTATAGTTCATAAAAAATTTTAAAAAAGTTATTATTTTTATATTTCTTAACATACTTACTAATTTCTACACACAAGTCTTATCTAATCAATGGTTTTCAAAAAAATAATAATAAAAAAAAAACATTTATTCTGAAGATCTTTTTAAATAATATTTTAAAAAGATCAAATCATCTTTCATCTCATCAGAAAACGAACTACGAAACTTAGTGACAAATCTGGAAGACGAGGAGAAAAATCTTTCTGCTTCCGAGGAAGTTGCTGGAATTCTGTGGATGGCTAGTTCAAATTTCAAAACTGCTTCTGATTTCACAACAGTTACTTCATATTCTTTTAACTGATCGGTGAAGGTCTTGACTTTTTTAGCTTTTTAGCTGCTGATTGATTTTGATTTAGAATTTTTTGAATTTTGGCAAAAAAGATGTCGATTGTTACAGATCTCCTTGTTTGCTTTTAGTGCGATCATCTGATTTTGGTTGGAGACTATTTTCTATTGTTGCAAATAGTTGATCAAATAACTTTGCAGCATAAAGTTGAATATCTTTTTTGCAAGCGTAAAAAAATGTGTGGTTTTTAATTTAAAAAAAATCGGGATTGTGCAAATAACGACTCAATAATAACAGCATAATGTTTTTATGATTTTCGTATCTGGAGATTAACGCCTCTGCAAAATTAGAACTAATGTCAGTTTCTACAACCTTCAATTTCCTTACTAATGTTTCCATAACAATGTCACACTCCAAAATCGTTGTATTTGGTTTTTCAAAGCAAACTGCAGCGTCAGCAATGACTTCCAATAAGTCAGACAGCGATTTTAAGAAATCTAAGTCAATTTCATTTAACATGTTTAAGCAGTTTAGTTCTTCGAGTGTTTTTTTTACAGCTTCTAAGCAATCCAAAAATCTTTTAATCATCTGAAAAACACTGTTCCATCTAGTGCAGTTGTCGAGCAACAGTCTTTTGTCATGCAAAGATAAATTTCGTTTATTTTTCTTTTAAGAACTTCATATCGAAACAATGAATATTTCAAAAACTTAATTAGTATTCGAAGTTTCTGTAGACTTTTTTTGATATTTTCTTCATATTCAATCTCATTCTCCGAATAGTCAATGAGAAACTCTCCTTCGGTCCCTCCATCAGTTTCCGTTTCTGTTTCAATATCTGATTCAGTTTCTTTGTTTGCAATTTTGCATCAATCTTTTTTAGTATATATCAAATCACAAACACTCAAATGAATTGAATGATTCTGGCAGATCTGATGTGGAAACTTATAAATGGTACCCAATTTCACCATCCACCTACAGCCATCTGTAGTTTTACCTGCAATATCTTCACTCTCTATACCGAATTCTTTTGATTTTTCCATTATCAAAATATTTAATATTTCAGCAGAACTAGGAGATGGCAATCTCACCATTCCTAAATAATACGTTCTGTTGTGAATAACATTTAAATGTAGTATCTTCTACGTCTATTACTACACCATTCGTCACCTGTTAGTCTAAATTTTTCTCCTTTTGCTTTCAATGCAGCCAATTCAGGGATCATTAAATATTTTGCTTCAGCATGAAACATCTTTATTTTTTCTGAAATTGAGGACACTGATTTGGGCAAAATATGCCCATAATTTTCAAAAATCACAACTTTATCAAAGTAATTCCACGCTTCTGAAACCATTTTTCTCTAGGAAAGAAAAATTATCAATTTGATTATGATCTCAAATATTTGTTTTTAATTTTATTTTAATTGTGATAATTTATCACATTTTAGTTTATTAATTTAGTTATTTATTCTAATAGGTAAGTAAAATGTAATAATAATAATAAACATTATTTATTGTTACTTGTTATCACTGATAACATTTTATTACACAATTTTGCCACAATTCACAGTGGGCCGGATATTAGACTGATGGTGGACAAAATTATTTTGATCATACGATATACGACACTACTTGTACAAAATAAAAGTATTATATATTTAAAACTTACCTCGTTATTTTAAGACGAGTTTTTGCATATATTATAAATAATGATCTTGACTAAATATTTTTTTTGTAAAGATAAACTATTGAATAGTTAAAATATATTAACTAATATCACATACGCATTATACTTTAAAAGTTACTGTTTACCATATCTTTGCTTAAAAATTAAAAAGCTCTTGCTTTTTTGACAAAAAAAGGTATTTTATAATGCATTACATTTTATTATACCGCATTTGTTTTTTATGGAAGTTTTTGAAATAGTACAATGGAAAAGAACGAGTATGTTTTATTATATGGTTTTGAATAAAATAAGCTTTTTTTTGAGTTTTTTTTCCACCACCACTACCTGGCCCACTGTGCATTACCAATTGCTCTGCGATGTAAATTAGTGTTGTTATTAAACAAAGAGAACATTTACATTTTGAAAACAACAAGAACTATTGTAAAAGCAGCATAGAAAAAAAATAAGAATTTAATCATTTTATGAGTAAAAATTGATATTTTCTAAAAACTTTGTCGAAGTTCCGTCGAAGTTTCTTGATTTATCTCGAACTCCGAAACGCTGAAAAACAGAGAAAAATCCGATGAGACAGAGTTCCGAATGGATCCATTGGGAAACAAATGTTCTTTTATTTATCAAAGAATATAATATAATTTTTATTTATATAATTGTTTCCTATTTCCAGTGCTGGATTAAGGAGGGGTGGGGTTAGTGGGGCTATAGCCACAGGCACTGCAATGTCAGGGGCCCTGAAATAGTCAAGAAGGTCTTTTCTTTTTAGTGATTTTTACGCTGTGGCACATAAAAAAGGTCTCCAAAATAAAAATAACCTCAGGCCTCAAAAAGTTGACGAGATTCTAATAAAACTAACACTAGTTTTAGTTTTATTTAAGCTAAACTATTTTATAAATTATTTTATAAATAAAAAAGTTAATTTTTTAAATAACTATTTTATGCTTCGCGTAGTTTGAAAAGTTTAACATATTAGAAACAATTCTTCTTAGTAAGATGAAATAGTTAAATCATTGAGTTACTGTAGAAATTAAATTAACTAGATAAAAATTAACTGAAAGGTTAAAAATACTTTTTTTTTTGTTATTCCACCACCCCAAGGCCCAGAAGGCCACTACAGATGAGGAGGCTACTTAATTGTGGTTATAACCCTCTCTCAACTCTATAACTCCGAAACACGAACCTTGACGAGCAAGGCCGCTGCGCGGAGAAACAAGTTGAGCGCGGTACTACCAGGGACGTGGTAGGGATCGAACTCGAAACCTCTCGCTTATGAAGCGAGCGCTCTACCACTACACCACTACCGCATCTTTATGAAGAGGAAGCGGAACTGCTTCACAATATCGCTGATGATGATGTTTAGTTAATGAGCTTTTTAATTTTAATTAGTATTTAAAACAGAAAAAAGTAACTTTAAGTATAATGAGTTAGTAAGAATGGCAACTGCCATTATAATTTATATATATTGCAAATAATCGGAGTTAGTAAACCAACATCTAAGAACTTAAAAACTTTTCTTTTTGGGGGGAAAGAATCAGTTATCAGGTACACTGAAGAAAATGGATTAGTTGTTAAAGTATGGTGTAAGATTTGTGCTAGGCACAAAACTATATTAAAGATCCTTTAGTTAATGTTGAAAGTCTTTTTGTTTACAAAATAAATCATAAAAATTGCTTTAAAAGATTACATTATAATAAAAACAGATTACATTTTTACAAAATTACAAACATTACATTTACATAAAAAATACAAACGTTTTAATTAAAAAATAAAAATATACTAATAAAATCTATAATATATAATAACTTTCATAATTTTGACAATTTAAAAATTATATATTTAAAACATTTATTTTTGTAAACAAATAATAATAGTTTAAAAGATTTACGGCTTTGCAAATGTAGCTCGAAGAATGAGCCATAGTATTAAAGCAATTGTTCGTTTAATAATATATTCTTAAAACAATTTGTGCTAGAAATCTCAAAACTTTAACAATCTTAAATAATACAATTTTCAAAACATTTCAACAGAATACTCCAGAACTTAATTTCACTTAATGATCGTATTTTTTGAACCAATAGATTTAGTTTTTTTGTAGATTTGACGGGTTTTTAGTGTTCGCAAATATTCTTTTTATTTTTCGGCACCAAGATGCTTTGAGAACATTCAAGTTTATGTATGTTTCCATGTATGTCCGTAAAACAAAAATTGTTTAAATTCACACAAAAGAATTAAATTTATAATTGTTTTGCGGACAAACATAAAAACATGCATAAACTTAAATGTTCTCAAAAGACTATAAAATCTGGCCAGTTTTTCACAATTAAATTTTATTTCTGTTGTTGGTAATTGAATGGATCGCTCCTGCTTCCCAACCAAACCTTAACATCAAAGAGAGGGTTGTAACATCAAAGAGAGAATTGTAACATCAAGGAGAGGATTGTAACATCAAAAAAAAGGTTGTAACATCAAAGAGAGGATTGTAACATCAAAAAAAAGGTTGTAACATCAAAGAGAGAGTTGTAACATCAAAGAGAGAGTTGTAACATCAAAGAGAGAGCTGTAACATCAAATAGAGAGTTGTAGCATCAAAGAGAGGCTTTTAACATCAAAGAGAGGCTTGTAACATCGAAGAGAGAATTGTAACATCAAAGATAGGTTTGTAACATTAAAGAAAGGGCTGTAACATTAAAGAAAGGGTTGTAACATCAAAAAGAGGATCGTAACATTAAAAGCCTTTGCACATGTAGTGGTTGGTGAAAAGTTAGTTCTTTTTTATTGTGCAGAATATAATACTAACATTATAAGGAATATAGATAATGGTATTATTATGCAGAATACAATATTGTAATAAACTCAGGTACTAGTATAGAATTGATAAATTTAAAAAATATTTTGAAGCATATTTTTATTTTATTCAAGTAATTTATCAAATAGAAAATGACAAAGTTTTACTTCAATGTTTCAAAGTTTCACCAAATTATTTGTTCGTTTGAAATAAAATTTTTTTACCTTTTTTAATTATTTTTTTAATTATTTTTTATTATTAGCTCATTAAATAATTTTTATGTTCACATTCACACTTTCAATGATTTTAATAAAACAAGATTTTAAAAGTAAAAATTTGCATTTAAATTTGCATTTTTGATAAGATCGACTATCTATCATGTTCTTAATTGTGTAGAAAATAAATTAGGATATCAAAGAAAAAAAAGAAATGTTTGAAAAGCTAAAAATGATGCATAAAAAGTACTTTAGCTTTAAATCCATTTTTAATAGTTTTTAAAAATGTTTGTTTGCTCTGATAGAGTTTCCCAGCATCAAGCAGTTTAATATTACAATTGCAGCCATCATTGTGTTAGTCATGTTCTTGAAAATAAAAAAGTTTTACAAAAAGTTGACAGAATTTCTACATAGAATCGCATGAAATCAAAATATTGTAAAATTTTTATTGTTTTATATACCTTATTTTCCTTTCTTTTTTTTAAACAAATTTTCTTTCAACAAAGCTGACAGCAATTAAGTTAAAAGTTAAAAAAAAACAAAGAAGAAACAAAAAGCTAAAGAACAAACACTTGAAATCCTGTAAGTTGTAAGGTATTGTAAGGAGTGATATAATAAGGTATATGTAAGGAAAATATCAAAATGTTATTAGAATAATAAGTAGTATTAATAGAATTTTTAAATAGAATTGGATCAATGTTTAGGTTGGAACAACTCTTGGGTATAGGATTAAATCATCTCATTTGCATTTAGTATTGCAAATACAATAACTATGTGCATATTTTATTAAATTCTTTTTTCCTAAGAAATTTAAATGTGGTAACAGTATAGTATAGATCAAATATTATTTCACATATGATATCATGATCATTGACATGATATCACTGATATCATTAATATTGGTATCAACGATACATTAGTTTTTTATAAATAAATTTAATTTCAGTGGATATGTTTGAAAGCAAATGGCCGATCATTTACAAAGACAAAGGAAAAGATATATCCAGTGGAGATATTGATGTTTTGTTTGATAACATGCGGATTATCATGGATGAGTATCCGCCGCTGAATAGGTTGGTATATAGTTTTATTTATTCATTTTATATTTATTTGTTTTATATTTATTTGTTTTATATTTATTTGTTTTATTTTTATTAATTATATCCACTTAATTTATTTTAAAATATATCTAAAGTTAAAAAGTAAAAAAAATTTCAGCAATGTGAGTGCAGCTTCTACACCAACATCAGTATCTTTATCAAGCTCAGGTCCATCAGGATCTGCCACTAATATTTCGAATTCTAGAATTGCTCCACAGTATAGCTCTCCTAATCTACCCGCAAATTTAAATCAACAACCAACCCCTTCAAGGCCACCAAGGCCAGTAACAAATAGCTTATCAAATGGACCAGGTAATCTATCAAAATATTGCTGCTACTGTGTTATTTCTTGTAATTGTACTAAAATACATACAAATATATATATGTGTATATATATATATATATATATATATATATATGTATATATATATATATATATATATATATATATATATATATATATATATATATATATATATATATTTTGTTATTCACCTCCTCAAAGCCGTGAAGGCCACTACAAATGAGGAGGCTACTTAATAGTGGTTATAACCCTCTCTCAACTCTATAACTCCAAAACACAAACCTTGACGAACAAGGTCACTGTGCGGAGAAACAAGTTGAGCGCGGTACGACCAGGGACATGGTGGGGATCGAACTCGGAACCTCTCGCTTATGAAGCGAGCGCTTTACCACTACACCACTACTGCATATATATATATATATGACTAAAGTATAGGTTTCCTTATTTTGTCTAAACTTTATATTCTTTGAATTCTAAAAATATTTACAGACATTAACCTTATTAAAATTTATCATTTTTAAACTTAGAGTTCTGAGTATAGCATTTCACAAAAGGACTCCAGGGGTGTCGTAAGCATGTATTTTATACCGCGTTAAGATCTTTTAAACAATAACTATAATAAAAATTACTGATGAAATCTAAATTTGTTATTTAAAAATATATATACTTCTTTGTTATTTATTTTTATTAAGATATTTTATACATAACATAATAATCATTTGTTTATCACAATTGTTTTTTTTATAACAATTCATAATTTGTGGTTCACACATAAAACTTATGTCTTACAAACTTAACTAGATTTTGGATAAGAAAGAAAAAGATTTAATTCTATAAGTGAAAAAAATTCTTTTAAACAAAAATATTTCTCTTTTTTTTTTACACATTTAAAGACTTTCATAAAATTTTGTCTTTAATGTCTTTAATGTGTAAAAAAAAAAGAAGTATTTTTGTTTAAAAAAATTTTTTTCACCTATAGAATTAAATCTTTTTCTTATCCAAAATCTAGTTAAGTTTGTACGATATAAGTTTTATGTGTGAACCACAAATTGTGTAAACAGAAAAAGAATTGCGATAAAAAAAAACAATTGTGATAAAATAAACAAAAGATTATTATGGTATGTATAAAATATTTTTATAAAAATAAATAATAAAGAAATATATATATTTTCAAATAACAAATTTAGATTTCATTTGTAATTTTTTAGTTATTGTTTAAAAGATCAGCAGTGTAAAATATGCTAGTGTAAAATATGCTAGTGATGCAATTTAATTTTTAATGATATAAAAATCCTTCCTTAAATTCTCGTAAATAAAATTTTAAAGTTATATAAAAAATATAAGTAAGCAACTTTAATAAAGTTTACATTATACCTTCCAGACAAAAAAAGACCAAGTTTTTTAATTTTTATTTTCAAAATAATAAATGAATAATAAAATTGTTTAATAGAAAATAAAGAGTAAAGCCTGATTTTTAAAATAATATATTGATCAATATCCGGTCACGTGTCCTTGGACGTCTATGCATTTTTGAACAAGAGGGTTCATACTGTCAATTAATGACTTCAAATAATCAAAAGAAAGTCCATTCCAAACTTCTTGAATTGCTACCTCTAATTCATTAACCCCCACACATTTTCAATGGGATTTAGATCCAGTGAATTAGCAGGTCAAGAAGAAACTTTCCATTTATGTTCTGTAAACCACTCAGAAACTGATTTTGAGGTGTGGCGCATCACCTCATCTTGTTGAAATGTAAACCTCCTTGGGAAAAGATTTTTTAGAGTTGACTCAGCTTCAGAAAGTATTTCTTTGTATTTTTCACTATTCACACTGCCCTTGATTATAAGCAATAATGTTTTACTTTTGGAACTAATTGCCCCCCAAACCATGAGACTCTATTTGAACTTTGGTTTGCCAATTCTCGATTGTTTCTTTGCCCATAAACCTTCTCAAGTTTGAAAAAACTCGAAATGACTTTTGTCACTAAATACCCATTGATTCCATCTTGTTCTTAGGTGTCCTTCACATCTATTTACCCTATTTTCTTGTTGAACAGGAGTCAATAGAGGTTGATTTTTGGGAACAAAACTGAAGTACCCACTTCGGTTAAAATAACAAGTAATGGTTCTGGGAGCAACCTTGGGACTGCCTTTTTTAATTAATTCTATTTGAATATCTCGGGCGGATCGTGTCATCTTTTTGAGCTAATTGAATCAATCGTTGTTGATCTTTTAATTAAGTTTTCTTGGTCTACCACTTCCTTTCTTTCGATGTAAGCTTATTTCTTCCCTCATTTTCTTTAAATATCTTGCAACTGTTGCCTTAGGTATCCCAGTTAATTTCATCAAAGACTTTAGATCTTTATGACCCGCTTTAAAAAGATAGTCAAGTGTCAACGCTGACGACTTCATTTCTTAAATAAATATTTTTAGGTAAACCAATAATTGTAAAAATACAAACAAAAGTTTTACATATGGTCTCATTTTTTTTTTCTGGAAGGTAATTTTTTTCACTTGTTTGTTTACTTATATTTAATAATGTTGGAATTTAATAATATTGAAATTTTAAATTATGGAGTTTTTAGTTTAAACGCATTAGTCTGGGCGCCTATACCAGTCAAACAGAATGGGATTACATCTAGATACAGCACTGTGTGTGTGTGTGTATATATATATATATGTATATATATATATATATATATATATATATATATATATATATATATATATATATATATATATATATATATATATATATATATAGAACTCTTAACTGGTTGTCAGTTTTTTTATGTTTGTAGCATTGGCTCCAGGTTTAAAAATTATTCAAGAACCTACTGTACTTAAGTACTGTAATTATAGATTCAAGAATCTTATTGCCCTTTACTATATAAGTAATTTTTGTCAATCCATTTAGTTTGTTTTGGGACTTTATTTATATTTTTATAAGTTATTATTTATTTAAATAATAATTTATAAAAAATATTACTTATAAAAAAATTGGTTGTAAAAAAAACAAGCACTTATATTATACAAATAATAATATTATTTCAAATAACTTTGTTATACAGTTTATAATAAATCTTTTGAAATAATTGTTTTTTGTCTGGTCTTTCAATAATTGTAGGAGTTTCTTTTTTTCTGTGTAATTACCACAAGTAATTTGCTTCTGTGTAATTACCACAAGTAATTTCTGTGTAATAACCACAAGTAATTTGCTAGCCTTTTAACATAAATCTTCAGTTCTTATTGTGAAATAAATTTAATTTACTTTTATTTTAATTTTTATTTAAAAAAGTCTTGGAGTTAATTAAACAGATTATTGGTTATTAAGTATTTATGGAAAACAGTTACTTAAAATTTGCAAAAAAAATGTAAAATTAGCAAAACTAATTGAAATAAAGCAACTTATTTGTCACGTTTAATTAAAGTATTTTATTCATCAATGCTATAAAATATTGATTTTAAATTTCAGTTTGTTTTTATTTAATAGCGCAGGGTTTTGTTGACATCATAAAATGAATTTCTTCGCATTATAATCCCACAAACACTTCTGTTATTAAAAAATCACATCGTTGTGGTGAAATGTTCACCCCCACATCAATCTCAAAACAACTTATATTTACATGAACAAAAAAAAATTCAACTCTATTCAAATTCAGTGCTGGTTTCATTGTAACTATGCATATTACATGTGAAACAATAAAGTAACAAATTTATAAAACATGAGCTATTTTGTTATCAACAACATGAAAAAAAATCAGACTTTTATAGGTTAAAATATGGTAAAACAAACATTTTTGTTTCAATCTTTTTGGATTTACCACCATTGTTTTAAAGCAACTAATAAAAAATAAAAAAAGTAACAAAAAAAGTACATATGTACATATACATAACCAATGTGGTTGAAGTATTTTCATTGTTTATTTTCTTTTTATTTAATGTTCCTGTTTTATTTTTTAACAAAAAATGTTGTTTACTCAAAATTATATCTATTTATGGATAAAATTGAAACCAGCCGTAGTTAAAGCCTTTGCTTCAGAAATTTATTCAAGATCATAAATTGTATAAACAAAAAGAATTTAATGCAACACTACTTTCATACTAGTATAATCTATGCACGCAAATATATGTCTGTATGTATATATATATACACACACGTATTCATCTTTAGATGAACATATGTATTAAACATAACCAGTATTATTTTCAATAGATTATATGTAAAATGTTTGTTATATGTATTAATAAAATTAGTTTAACATAATCTAAATATAATAAATACAAATAGCATAGTTATTTTTTAACAAATAAAATGTAACCAATAGAAACATAAGTTACTACTGGTTACCATTTAGTTTAATATTTTGTCATATAATTTGAGTACTTTCTACTTTTTTTAAGTTTTAACAATAGTTTCTTTGTGTTTTTATTATTAGTTCCACCACGCCCTCCTCCTCCGACCAATCCAAGAGTTGGTTCAAATGATAATGAAGAACCGTTGCCTCCTGGGTACGTTTTTGTTTTGTTTTGTTTCTTAGGTTACTGTAAGTTTTACTATACATCTTGTTTTTAGTAGATTTTTATATAACAAAAGTTGTATGATCAACAAAAACAATTGAAATAACAACAGCAACAGCATATCTTATAGTATATACAGGCCTATCATTAGAATTTTTGTAATTTCTATTTTAAATTCTAACTTTAAATCAAATCTTTTAAAAATTTATAAATTAATGTAAAAACATAAACTTGAATTTAAGTAATGTCAGATAACAATCAATTTTTGGTAACTCATTTGTTTTATTAAGGTGGGAGCGTCGAGTTGATCAGTATAATAGAGTTTACTACGTCGATCATACTACGCGATCAACACTTTGGGAAAGACCAAAACCATTACCTGCTGGGTAAATTTTTTTTTTTTTTTAAATTCTCTATAAATTTTAATTTTGTAAAATTAGCACTTTATAACTATTTTTGCTATTATTATTATTATTATTATTATTATTATTATTATTATTATTATTACAAGATGTCAGGACCCATACACTTCAACATATTTTAGTAAACAGCGAAAACTTATTAAATATAAAGTTCTTGGGTCAATTAAATTATTTAATTTACAATACTTAAAAGCTTATTTGCTTCAATATTTTTTAAGTATCATAGTAACATTTTTAAGTAATATAGAAGACAATTGTGTAACATTTCCTCCAGGTGACAGTTGTATAACATAGAAGACAGTTGCATAATATTTCACCAGTTTTAGAAACTTAATAATAATAATAAAATTAATATTTATTTAAAAAGATTTATTAAAAAATAGACCCAGAAACTGAGCCAAGTTATTTATAAAATAATATTTATAAGCTAGCTCTATCTGTTTGACATCTTTTATTGAAGCCTTTCTGTAAAAAAAAACCTTTAACAAATTCATTCAATTAAGCTGTTTTTAATGTCAATTTTTGGCAATTAAATTTTTACTATACCTGTTGTTTGTGCCAAAAATCGATACTTAATGCAAATGGAAACCATCTAGATTGTAATCACCTGAGGTGATAAAACTATAAACAGTTTCCATTAACATACAAAAATATAATAAATATAAAAAAACAACGCAAGAAAGGCCAATATATCCATACAAAATAATAATTCCAAAGAGAAAAGAAGTATAGAAATTTATTTGAGAAACAAAAAACATAATTTTCTTGAGATAAATAAAAGTATAAACTTTAAAAAAAAATTCAAAAAAATATTATATTATAAAAAAATTTCAAAAATATTTATAAAAGCTATTTGAAACATTGTTTCATTATTATACCAAGACTAGGGTGATTCTAAAAACAACTTTTTTTGAAATTGTCTGCTGCCACCTCCTAAAAGTGTTCTATGTAATAAATTAATACTAAATTTAAAAAATTTTCGAATAAAAAAAAATTTCAAGGGTCACTCAAGACCCTTAAACATCAGACAGGTCCCTAATATTTTGAAAAAAAAAGTTCTTCAAAAGCATATCATGTTGGATTTCAAAAGAAGTGAAATTTTATAAAAATTTTAAAAATAATAATCAATTTATATAAAAATTACTAGTTTAAATTTTATGGCTTAAAAACTATCATTTTTTAACAAAAAATAAATAAGAACATATTTTCATAGTTTTTTCAAATAAATTTTTTAAAATTGTGTTTCCATAAATTTTTTTTATAATTTTGAAATTTTTAAAACATTTCACTTCTTTTGAGACCCAACATGATATGCTTTTGAAGAACTTTTTTTTTTCAAAATATTAGGGACCCGTCTGATGTTTAAGGGTCTTGAGCGACCCCTAAAACTTTTTTTTACTCAAAAATTTTTTAACTTTAGTATCAATTTATTACATAGAACACATTTAGGGGGTGGCAGCAGACAATTTCAAAAAAAGTTATTTTTAGAATCACCCTAACTAAGACTACTCAATAATCATTTTTAACTATAGACACCGATGTAAAGGTAAGCCAAGTCATCTATCAACACAAAACAACACAACAATAACATCACAAAATTAACAAATAGCATAACATATTATAGTAAACTCTCAGTTATTCAAACCTCCAAGGGACCAAGAAATTAGCTTGTTAGAGAATATTAGAGTTATTGGAAGTATAATCCATAAATAAAGACTGGAATTTTAAAATTAGTTCAAGTTATCAAGGATTATCAAGTTATTCAGAGTTTCTACATATTTTAACTACTAACATTACACACATAGAAACACTTACAAAATATAAAGCTATATAACCTTATATAACACATATTAACACATAATAAAAACACACATTACCACATCATGTGACACAAAAAAATACTTATCAAAATCTATAAATTAAGAACATTTACAAGTACACATTAATTGTGTAATATTTGTTCAAAGGCATACCTTGTGATGACTTTTTATCAAATTTAAAAAACAAATTATCAAATGACTTCTGGAACATGATACTTAGTATCGGTTGTGTGAAAACCAAGATTTTTTGTGATTAATATCATCTTTATCAAATGTTTTATCCTGACTTTTATTTGTTGTCATTGATTATTGTTAATAAAAGTGTATTATTTAAACCATTTAACTTAATAGCATTGAAATTAATAGGAAAAATTGAAAAACAACACAAAAATTTATATTTAAAAATTATACAAGAAAAATGTATATATAAAAAAATAGCAACTTTAATATTGTATTGTATTATATAATATTGTATTTAATATTATATAATATTGTAATATTGTATTGTATAATATAATATTGTATTTCATTTAAAAGTCAAAGACATTTCTAAGTTTTAAACAACGTCTTCTTGTTCTCCTCCCAGCATCCTTTCTTTCTCTTGTGCAATATGGGGGTAAACCCTCCATCTAAATGATGGATTATCTCCCCCATATTGCCACAATTGATAGAAGGCCCTCGGTGATAGAGGACCTAGATTGTGGGAGTAATATAATAAAAATTGATCCCAAGTTTAGTCTGAAATATATAAATATTTATATATATATATATATATATATATATATATATATATATATATATATATATATATATATATATATATATATATATATATATATATATATATATATATATATATATATATACAGTATCGGACAAAACGAGTGCAACCGAATAATGCTAATTTAGTTTCTTTATATAAAAGTGCTGCATTTTTTCAATTTAGAGAAATAACTATGTAACTGTTTAGAGACAAAGTTCTTCAAGTTTTATTCATTATTTGTACACGAAAATTAATAAATTAATCAAAAGTATTAAAAAAAGTTCATTTCCTTCTGGACAAAACAAGCGCAACTCGACAAAATGTTGACCAAGCTGTATTTCGCTATCAATATTTCGTGGCAAATCCTTTGTTGTCGATCACAGCCTTGCATCTTTGAGGCATAGATTCGATCAGGTGATCAATGAAACTTTGTGGAATCGCTGCCCAGGCCTTTTGGATTTGTTCAAACAGTTGATCCTTATTACGAACACCTTCACGATTAATTCTGCGGTTGACGATCTCCCACAGGTTCTCGATAGGGTTGAGATCCGGAGATTGAGGCGTTTCAAGACAACCACCATCACCGATAGGTGGTTGTCTTGAAACCACTGCTTGACTACTTTTGCAGTGTGTTTCGATTCGTTGTCTTGCTGAAAAACCCATTTTATTGGCATATTCCATTCAGCATGAGGTAACATAACATCTTTCAGGATATTTTTATACATGAAACGGTCCATTATTCCATCGTTTCGATGTATTGGACCTAGACCGTTAGCAGAAAAACACCCCCAGACCATTACATTGCCTCCGCCATGCTTCACGGTCTTACGGCAGTAACGTAAATTGAGGCGTTTTCCGGCCGGTCGACGTACATGACAAATGCCATCGCTCCCAATGATGTTGAACTTTGATTCATCACTGAACAGGACAGTTCGCCATTTCCGCACATTCCAGTCAATATGAGATGTAGCAAACAGGAGTCTTTTCTTCTGGTTTTTTAGTGAAATCAGCGGTTTCTTTGCAGGGTGACGAGAAAACAATCCGGCTTCAACAGCACGTTGTCTGATTGTTCAGTCTGATACAGGCAGCTCTAATTGCTTTTGTATCTCGACTGATGATATCCAGGGATCCTTCTTGACGAATCTGACGATCATAGAATCCTCTCTAGAGGTGGTGGATCGCGGTCGTCCACCTTTGTTATCTGCTGCCAACTTCCCCATAGAACGATATTTGGAACATAGTCTTGATACAGTCCATTTTTTCACGCGATTTTTATCACAAATACTTTTTTGTGACTTTCCACTTACGTAATCGCCAATAATTTTCTTTCTTAGTTCCAATCCAAAACAATAATGCTCTGTGGAACACAACGTCTTGGTTGGATGTGGACTGTATTGATGTAATGAAACACTTGTTGTATTTCACTTCTTGTATTGATGTTCTTTGATAAAACACTTTGATAAAACTCACTTCGATAAACTATCTTGATAATAATGACTGATTGACTTCCATATACTGACTGAATTACATGTCTATTTACATGTCTCTTATATAGTAAAATGAACCTGTGTGAACCTGTTCTGGAAGATTCTAGATGCTTCTTTTCGATACTTCTGGAAGCTTCTGGATGCGTCTGGATGCTTCTGAATGTTTCTGGATATTTCTGGATGCTACTGGATGCTACTGGATGCTTCCAGATGCTTCTTCTGGAAACTTCTGGATACTTCCTTTAATTATTAAAAAACTTCCGTGACGTTGACACGGACCAGACTTAAGAAAATGAAACAAATCAAAAAAGTTGCACTTGTTTTGTCCGCTGCAAAATGGCACTTGTCAACAAAATTCTGCCTGTGCGCTGTCACCTGTCAGCTGATTGCTCATGTCATGGCATGCTATGACTCCATACTCCTGAACTGTTTGGTAGTATAGTTCATTTTCGTTTTTAAAACATGTAAAATTAGGAACACTTTTTAGGATTGTTCGATGTTGGTTGCAAATGTTTTATCCAATACTGTATATATATATATATATATAACAGTCAGATCAGGTTATCCTGCTACTGGTAACATGTAACCCAGTACAATCTGCTTCATGTCTTGCTGCCTTGTAGGATACGCCTTTTTAGGCAAAGGCTAGGAGATGCCAACTCCGATTTAAAACACCCCCTGCCTTGGGGCTCTTGGTTGAGTAAAGGCTAGAGATGGTGTCTCGATAAAAATACTCATCTTGGGCAGATGTTAAATGCACCCGACAAAGCCGAATTGTTTGCTAAAAACTTTTCATCAATATCATCTCTTGATTCCACTAGTTGCGTTCTACCTGATATTGCCAACAAACAGGTTGATCCATTGCTTGACATTCGTATCACTCCAGCTTCTGTATTTAAAGTGATTTCCTGCTTAGACTCTTCTATAGCTTGTGGCCCGGACAACATACCTGTTATTGTCTTGCAGAAGTGTTCTCCGGAGCTGTCATCTATACTCTCAAAACTATTCAATAAGTGCTTATCAGAGTCTTGTTTTCCAGCCTGCTGGAAAGCGGCATCTGTTATCCCTATCTTCAAAAATTCTGGAGAGCGATCTGATTTGTCTAACTACCGTCCCATAAGTCTTCTTCCTATCATAAGCAAGGTTTTTGAATCTTTAATCAACAAACACTTAATTTCTCATCTTAAATCTAATAACTTGCTTTCTGACCATCAATATGGATTTTGATCTTCTCGTTCTACAGCTGATTTGCTAACAGTAATAACTGACAGGTTTTATCGTGCATTTGATAAAGGTGGAGAGGTTAAGGCCATCGCTCTTGACATTTCAAAAGCTTTTGATAAAGTTTGGCATGCTGGTCTGCTCCATAAGCTTTCTACTTATGGTGTATCCGGCAACATCTTTAAGATCATTGAATCTTTCTTTTCCAATCGTAGCATAAAAGTTGTCCTCGATGGACAACACTCTTCTTCTTATTCTGTAACTTCAGGGGTTCCTCAAGGTTCTATCCTTGGCCCTATACTCTTTTTAATATACATTAATGATCTTCCAGATATTCTCACATCTAAGGTGGCATTGTTTGCTGATGATACTACCATTTATTCTTGTCGTGATAAGTAACCAACACCCTCTGATTGCTTGGAGGGGGCATTTGAGCTTGAAAAGGACCTCACTTCTGCTACAGCATGGGGCTCCCAGTGGCTGGTGAACTTTAATTCAGATAAAACTCAGATTCAGATAAAAAAATTTTTCAGCCAATCGTTATCGCAATAATTTAGATCTTCCTATATTTATGAACGGTGATATACTCGATGAGTCACCTACTCTTCATCTTCTAGGATAAACTCTTACTTCCAATCTTTCCAATTCTTGGAAACCATATATCAAATCAGTTGCAAAATTAGCATCTGCTAAGGTTGCATCACTTTATCGAGCTCGTCACTTTCTTACTTTGGATTCTATTCTCTATCTCTATAAATCTCAAATCCGGCCTTGTATGGAATACTGTTGCCATATCTGGGGCGGTTCTTCTAATGATGCCCTTTTCCTTTTAGACAAGGTGCAAAAATGCATTGTAAACATAGTTGGACCTGCTCTTGCAGCCAACCTCCAACCATTATTACATCGTTGCAATGTTGCTTCTCTTTCTCTTTTCTACAAATTCTATAATGAGCACTGTTCTAAAGAGCTAGCGTCTCTTGTGCCATCTACTAAAATTCATTCTCGTGTTACTCATCATTCAATTAAGTGTCATCCTTTTTCTGTGACTATTCCTAAGTGCTCAAAAAATGCTTATTCGTTTAGTTTTTTTTCTCGAACATCAGTTCTTTGGAATTCGCTTTCTTCATCTTGCTTTCCTGATTCATATAATTTGCAATCTTTTAAGTCATCGTGTATGAGTACAACAACTTACTTGTTGTACCAGAAGAAGCAGCTGGAGCTATTTAAAAAAATTAAATATACAATAAAAGCAATCAAACAATGCAATTATTCAATCTTCTAAATGCGAAAAAGGCCTCATATCTAAAATTTATAAGGCTTCATACATCTAAAAATAAAATTCTAAAGTTGTTGATGTTGTTGCTGTTGCAAAACTCAACTAGTTACAAGAAATATTCACTAAAATATGTTATCTAATTAAAAATTGCACATTTAATGATTAAGTACTTCTATGCATCATATGATGCATAGAAGTACTTAAATATATAAATGAAGAAAAATATGTAAGGAACATTTACAAATAGAACTTTGTTTGTGCAATATTTGTTCACTGACATACATTTGTAAATACAACATTGTTTGTGTAGCATTTGTTAAATGACATACCTTGTAATAATTGTTCATCAATTTTAAAAAATAAGCTTTTTAATGATCTTGTTCTTGAACATGCAACATAGAGTTGATCGTGTGAGAAACAAGAGTTTTTAAGATATATACCAACTTTATCAAAAGTTCTGACCATGATCAAAAGTTTGACCTTTGAAAAGAGCATCATCTTTAAGTTCTTAAAAATAAATAAAAAAACAGATTAATATACCTTTAAAAAGAGCATGGTCTTCAAGTTCTAAGCAATAAAAAACACAAAGTAATATACTTTAAATGCAATTGACAAATGAATTGAATTTTCTTATTATTGAGATGCATGAATAAATTTAAGTTACTTTACTTATTTAATAATAACATAAGGTTTATCTATTACTACAGAATTTCAATTCACCAAATTATTATCTAACATAAAGGTTTTAGATCTTATAACTGATTAAGCAGATATTACCAAATTATAATAAAGATTTAAATATGCCTAATTGTGTGGTGAAAAATATAAAGGGAAATATTATAAGGTTAATCGGGCTAAATCTTCTTTAAAAAACTCAGTCTCAAACTTGCATGAACACTCATGCAAGTTTGAGACTGAGTAACAGCAGCAGAAGCGTTAAATTGATCATTTATTATAAGCAATTGTTATTATTATTAGTGGTAGTAGTGTAGTTGTTGTTGTTGTTGTTGTAGTTGTATTAGTAGTAGTAGTAGTAGTAGTAGTAGTAGTAGTAGTAGTAGTAGTAGTAGTAGTAGTAGTAGTAGTAGTAGTAGTAGTAGTAGTATGTTGTTGTTGTTTTATTAATTTTTATTAATGTTGTTGTAGCTTGATTAGCTTTATTACTATTGTTTATTACTATTATAAACTGTTATTACTTTTATTTTTATTTTATTTTTTAGGTTCAAATATTTTGAATTTTTTTTAATTAATATGTTCAAACATTTTGAATTTTTTTGTTTATTAAAAAAAAAAATTATCTTTTATTTTATTTCAAAGCATTTATTGTACTATGTAATGTATACTGTAAAATGCACTACTACTTTACTGATATCTAATTAATATATTCAACTAAATCAATTTTAGATGGGAAATGAGAGTTGATGGTCGCGGAAGGACGTACTATGTTGATCATAACACGAGGACAACAACGTGGCAGCGACCTACTGCAGAAACAGTAAATGCATATAATATGTGGAGAACACAACAACAGTCAAACCTAAATCAAGAACATTCATTATATCAACAACGTTATCTTAACATGGTTATAATTAAATTTGTATTAACGATATTAAATAGCTTTTTGTGATTTTTTTTTTAATTAAAAAAAAATCACAAATTTTTTTTTAACTTCTATTTATTTCAGTTTTTTTAAACTAATTGCATTAAAAATAATAAATAATAAATAATATAAATATAAAAATATAATTGCATTAATAATATTTGAATATTTTGTTAGAATATGGAAAATCCACAACCTGATGTTACAGATCCTCTTGGTCCTTTACCACCTGGCTGGGGTATTTTAATTTGTTTAGCATACACATTGTAGTAGACGTAGGTTCAAACCAAAAAAATTTAATTTCAAAAATTGTAAATGTAAAAAAGTTTTAATTTTAGAAAAGTTTCTTAAATTTAGAAAATATTTTAGAAAATAACACCATGGAAATTTTTTTTCAAGATTGAAGAAAAAAAATTTTTTTTCCTTGTATGCTGGAAAATTCTGCAGTAGATTAAATTGTTTTGTTTTCTTGATTTAATGCTCTGCAAAATCATAGGAACAATCTAAAACGAAGTTCTTTGTTAGCAAGCTGTGTATCGAATTACCTGCATCCACTGTACCTCACTCATCTGAAATGTAGTATTATATTATTACCAAAAACTGACTATGCCTGCAGCCTGCATAATATTTTAATATTTTCTTAGTTTTAAGTTAAAGGCTTTTAATTTGCTGTCTCAAGATTATTGCCGGGGTGTGGCATGGGTAAACCTACTGTACTTAAGCAGGGCAGGGGGGCAACCTCTGAACTCATTTACATTGTTTTAGAACTCATTTAGCCATGTGCAAAAGTTGTTCATTCATTTCTTAAATACTCTGAAAAAATATAAATGCTTTAGAAAATTATTTTGAGGTGCCCCAAGACCTTTGAAAATTTAATGGCTCCCTATTATTATATCAAAAAAAGTTTTCCAAAAGTATGTCATGTTGGGTCTCAAAAGTAGTGAAAATTAATTAAAATTTCAGAATATAAATAAAAAATAATAATAAATAAATAAAAAAATAAAAAATTCAAGAAATAATAATCATTTTATTGAAAAATTATTTTAAAGTTTATTGTAGAAAAAATGACCTTCTTAACTAAAATGAAACAATTGTATTTTTTTGATAATAATTTCAAAAAAATCTTATATGATAATTTTTTTATAAAATAATTTTGCTACTTTTGAGACCCAACATGACATACTTTTGAAAAACTTTTTTTAATATAATATTAAGGACCCATTAAAATTTCAAAGGTCTTGGGGCACCTCAAAATAATTTCCTAGAGTGTTGATATTTTTCCAGAGAATTTCTGAAATGAATAGACAACTTTTGCACATGGCTAAATGAATTCTAAAAAAAACTAAAATTCACCAAACCCTAGGATGCAGTTTTAATAAGGTTTATGAATGTTAATTAATAAATTAAAAAAACTCAAAAATAACTTCTTTAAGTAATAGACTTTTATCTTTGTATTTATATTTCATTTTTTAACCAGATTTTTTAACCAGAGCCAAGATTTCAATTTACTTTACAATTTAACTGAAGCAAACTGTAATGCTTTTATAACTGAAGATAACTTTATAACACCGTGTCTATCTTCACACAAGGAATATTCCCTTAATTCTTTCGCATAATGCCTAAGAATTATTTTTTTATGTTAATTCGTCTCCCCAAGGCTACTACAGATAAGGAGGCTACTTAATTGTGGTTATAACACACTCTCACCACTCTAAAACACGAACCTTGACGAATAAGGCAGCTGCACAGAGAAACAACTTGAGTGTGGTACTACCAGGGACGTGGTGGGGATTGAATTAAGGCAATTTTCTCACATAATCTGAACCCTGATACATATAAAATAAATGAACATCATATACTGATCCTGATGATTTAAAATTGACAACTACAAAATGGAATTTCACATACTTTCCATCCTTATCCCTAACAAAACAGAATCGCGCCTCTTCACCAAAACCAGTTTTTGAATTCTTAACCATTAATACAGATATTAAACAAGATGCTTCATTTGCTGATGGATAAAGCAACATGGACTTCACACTAACATGTTCTTTACAGACATGCATTGTCCGCACATCTTGTTCTTTCCTTATCTTATGACCCTATACTCTTTAATTTATATTAGCGATCTTCCAGATATTCTCACATCAAAGGTGGCATTGTTTGCTGATGATACTACCATTTATTCTTGTCTTGATAAGATAGAAGGCAACACTATCTAAATGCTTGGAAGGGGTCATTTGAGCTTGAAAAGGATCTCACTTCTGCTTCAGTATGGGGCTCACAGCGGCTGGTGAGATAGATAGGTTTAGTTCAGATAAAACTCAATTTTTTTCAGCTAATTTTTATCGCAATAATCTAGATCTTCCTATATTTATCAATGGTAATGTACTCGATGCGTCATCTACCCTTCAACTTCTCGGATTACCTCTTTTGATCTTTCTTGGAAACCATATATCAAATCCATTATAAAATTAGCATCTTCTAAGGTTGCATCCCTTTATTGTGCTCAACACTCTTACTCCGGATTCATTTCTTTATCTCTATAAATCTCAAATTTGTCTTTGTATAGAATACTGTTGCCATATCTGGGGCATATCTTCCAATGATGTTTTTTCTCTTTTAGACAAGGTCCAAAAACACATTGTAAACATAGTTGGACCTGCTCTTGTAACCAACTTCCAACTATTATCCCATTGTCATAATGTTGCTTCTTTTTCTCTTTTCTTTAAATACTATAATGGGCACTGCTCTAAAGAGCTAGTGTCTCTTGCACAATCGACAAAAATTCATTCTTGTGTTATTCCTCATACAATTAAGAAGTTTTACTGTGACTGTTCCTAAATGCTCGAAGAACTCTTATTTTTCTAGATTTTTTTCCTTGAACATCAGTTCTTTGGAATTTGCTTTCCTCATCTTTCCTGATTCATATAAGTCATTCTTTTGTCTTCCAGTAACTTCCAATTCTAATAGTGGTTACTTGCCGTCTTGTTGGAAGTGAAGATGTTGAAGAAAATCTGGGGTTCAGATAGAAGAATCCTTGTACCATGATCATACAGAATGCATCTTAGCATTCAGAATTCAGCTGTTCAAATCCTTAGTTGGCTTTGCAGCTCTGTAGCATCAGAAACTTTAAACTACACAAATAAACTTATTTGCAAAACATTTTAAAACATTTTTTTGGCACAAACCAAATTTACATTGTACTCTTTTTAGTAGTGTTGTTATCGACTACAATTAAATCAACTAAAAGTCGAAATTAGTTGAATTTGAAAAATCTAATAGACGATTTATTTGACTATGGACTTCGTACTAATCAACTAAAAGTTGATTTAGTTAAGTAAAAATCTTTAAATCCTTATATCTTTTCATTTTAAATCCTTATATTTTTTCATTTGATTTAACTTTTCAATCTTTAATTTTTGTTTGTTCACTTAATAACAATATTATGTACTATTATAACTTTTACCTAGTTTTTTGTATACTCTCTTAAAGTTTTATCTTATTCATAGCATATTTGCATTATTTATACCTAATTAAACTTTCGATTATGTATGTCATTAATTTTTTTATCTTTTGTTTACGTGATACTTGTGATTTTCATGAATACTTTCATACAGGGCTGCTCCAAACTGACTTGGGGCCCAATTTACAACTGGGTCCCAAGCAAGTATGAAAAGTCCCTTAATAAAAAAAAATTAAGTTGTGAAGCTCCAAAATTTAAATGTCATATTATCTAATATTATATTATATTATTCAATAATTAATATATAATCATATTATAAATATGATTATAATGACTTTTTATTATTTAGCAAATATTTAATGCACTCCCTAAAACATTGTGGTCTAGGGATGGATTGTTCAGTTGTCAGAGCAGCCCTTCTTTCATATTGTTTTGCTCTTTTATTAATATCTCTATTATTATTTAAATGATATTAAAAAATAGAAATTTACTTTACTATTTTTATTTCAAAAAAATAAATTATTCACATACTTTAAGTAAATCCACTTTTAGTTGACTTCAAAAATGTGTTAGTTGATTTTAGTCGACTTTAGAAAATATATTCTTCGATTTAGTCAACAGTTGTATTACTTTTTAGTGTTTTAAATTTAGTGTTTTAAATAACTCATAATCTCTAATAATTAATAATTTAAAACTTAATGAGTTACAATGTATGTTCAGAATCTTATTTTTAAAATGCCTAAAACTAAAAAAGTTTGTTGTAAAATGTGACATTTTTACAACATATTTGATAGCATAATGAAGCTGAAGATATATAAATTAATTTTTTTTATTTTCATTTGCATAAAATATTGAAATTTCAATAAGTTACGCAATTTTTGACAACTTTACTTTTAAAATATTTTTAACGGAAAACTTAGAAAATGCACATAAATTTGTGAATTAAAATTTCAAAAAAAGTAAGAAAAAATAGAAAACAAGAATTGGTTTAGAATTTCTCTTTCATGCATTTTTGTATAAACTATGTCGGGTAGTTTTTAGAGTAAACTTAAAGCTCTAAAAGTAATTAAATCTCTTTCCTAGTTTCTTTTTATAATTTGTATTAGTTCAAAGGTAAAAATAGTTTTAATTATGAAAATTTTTTCTTATATATTTTATCGAAAGCAATTATAAAACATTTTTTTGTTGCAGTTCTCGGTGGCCATATAACCTTTAATAAGTCTTTTTATCTTTTCAATTTATATTAATATATAATAACGGGAAAGAAACAAGTTTGTTGCAATCAAGGTAAGAATAATTGTATTTTCTGGCCGAATTAAAAAATTTGTTTGCACCGATAGCTTTTATGTTTTATATTATATTAATATATTCTTATTGTTTTACTGATAATTTATAATATATTCTTATCCTTTTACTGATAATTTATAATGCATATATATATATGTATGCAGACGGTTTGTAAAAAAACTTTTATAAAAGTTGCAAAACTATTTTACATTCATTTGAAACTAAATTTTGCACTTGACGTTTTTATATTTTATATTCCTTTGAAACTAAACTTATATTTTTAAAATTATACTTAATTTCTATTAAAGAAAAAAAAAAAATTTATTAAACAATTTTTTTCTTTAAAAATTTTTTTTATTTTTTTAATTTTTTAAACTTTATTATTTTCTGAATAAACAAAGTTAAAATATAATTAAAGTGTTCCAAAAAAAAAGTTCTGTAACGCTTAAAAAGCTGTGTAACGCTTCTTAAAATGGCCTGTCTAAGCATTTTTTTTCGCAAATTTAGTTTTATTACTTTATCTCTAAATCCTTTTAAACTTTTAAATCCTTAAATAAAATTTGTAAAGTAAAACTAACATTTTTGAACAAAAATTGAAAAAAAAAAAAACACTTTTTAAGATGTTTTTGTATACTTTTTTTAGATGTTTTCATTTGAAAAAGATCAATATTTATGAAATCTCTCTAAAATTTTACTTCTTTTGAGGTCCAACATAATATTCTTTAGAAAAAAAAATATTTTTGGTAGAATAAGTCACCCACCTTGCCATTGGGTGTTTTGGTACAGGTTTTTTTTTTAGAACCAACTCTAATAATAATTTTTAAATAATTAGGTTGCAAAAGTTTATCATTTGCAACCACAAAAAATAAAAAATTTTGAAACAAAATTTAGCAAAAACTTTTTTAGTCATAACCCTAATGTATATACATATGTGGCTGCAAGCAACCACTGGTTGGAGGTTACTGGAGAAAAGATGAAGTTTATACAGCAAGATAACAATTGATAGACGACTTTAAAGATTGCAAATTATATGAATCAGGAAAGCAAATTCCAAAGAACTGATTTTCAAGGAAAAAAGCTAGACGAATAAGAGTTTTTAGAGCACTTAAGAAGAGACGCAGAAAAAGGATAAAATTCTTAATTGAATGACAAGTAACACAAGAATGATTTTTAGTAAAAGGCACAGGAGACCTTAGCTCTTTAGAGCAGTGCCCATTATAGTATTTGTAGAAAAGAGAAAGAGAACCAACATTATGTTATGGTTGGAAGATGGCTGCAAAGACAGGTCCGACTATGTTTAAAATGCGTTTTTGCACCTTGTCTAAAAGAGAAAAGAGATCATTGGAAGATCCGCCCCAGATATGGCAATAGTATTTGATACAAAGACGGATTTGAGATTTACAGAGATAAAGAATAGAATCAGGAGTGAGGAAGTGGCAAGCACAATAAAGAGATGCAACCTTAGCAGATGCTAATTTTGCAATGGATTTAATATATGGTTTCCTAGAAAGATCGGAAGTAAGAAAATTTTTAAAAGTTTAAAAGTGATAAATTTAAAAAAATAAAAGCTTTAAAAACTTTTTGTCAAAAAATCACCAGTATGGCATAAGAGTCAGATAAAATTGGCATTCATGGCTAAGTGTTCCAAATTTCAACAATCAGCTGCAGTGATATATCAAATTTTAGTTGGCCTTAGATCACTGAACTACTTAATTTGATAACCTTAATGTTCTATAAAATATGTAAAAAAACCGAAAAATGTCTTCTTTTCCAATGTTTCTATTCCACTTAATGTAAATATTTATTTAACAAGGAAAGATCTTTTATTTTATTTTATTTTTTTTTGAAGATGAAAGCGTTTATAGAAAAAATTACTATTATCTTTAAGTGAGTTTCTATACTTTTTATGCGGAAAACTTTTTTTTGTGATAAACTTATGACATTTCAGCTTTTACATTGAATGAAACAGCTGTGGCCAAGTCTTGATTGAAGTCTTGATTTGAGATAAAATAATTATGAAGTCTACTATAGGTTGGTCCAGTGATTTGTTTTTTTCTATTTGTTTTTTTCAAATCACAGTCTAGGTAGGCAATCTTGTGTATTGGTGGCAGAAAGAATTTGATTTTACAAATGTTTTATTCAATTTTCATGAATATAAATGTTCTTGATACATGTCTGAAAAATACATTTGAAAAACTATATTAAAAAATTTTTTTTTAATTTATTTTTATGTTTCCATTTTCTCAGTAACTATTATTGATATGAGAACATATTACCCATCAAATAAAAGCTTTGTCTACTGTAAACATTTTGGGAATTGAAGGCTTTTAAAATATGTAATAGTCTTGGAATAATATGTGATTCAATAAAATAGTTATTGCACATTAAAAAAAAGTATTTGACTTTAATTGTTTTTATGAAAATGCTTTTTTTTCTCTTGGATCTTTAAAAAATTTTCATTGGTGTTATTTTCTTAAAGTAGGGGTCAGTGTGATTTCAGAAAACTATAACATGACCCTAAGACATTTTTTTTGGTTTGAAAATTTTTTTTTCTTAAAGTAGAGCTCATTAATACAGTGATCGAAATTTACTTAGCCGCACACAATTTTTATTCGAAATTTTAATTTTTAAGGAAAATTTATTAGGTAAAAAAGAAAATATGATTTTTATTGTATAGCTTAGTTATTAAGTATTTTATTAGCAAAGTATTTATAATAAAAATATATCACATTAAAAATAGAAGAAAAAAAAATAATAAGGAATGCACTTTTCATATGCGAATTTTCGTTAGACGCACTTTTAAAAATTAAATAATGAAAAGGAAAAAAATATTTTTTTTAAATTTTAATATTTGGTGGGTCCTCCGTGGTTCTTAATCACTTCAAAAATTCTATTTGGCATTGAATTAATGAGCGATTGGAGTGTCATTGGTTGAATTTCTTGCCAACACCTATTGACTTCACCTCGAAGCTCTTGAATGCTGCTAAATTGTCGTCCATTTTCATAAACCTTTCGAGATAAGATTCCCCAAAGGTTCTCAATTGGATTGAAATCTGGACTATATGCAGGCCATCTCATCACTTCGATGTTTTTGGATTCAAACCATGCCATAGTTTCTCTTGATTTATGAATGGGTGCATTGTCTTGTTGGAAAATGACTTGATCTTCCAAGTTATTTTCCAAAAAATCGATTAAGACATCTTCTAATAAATCTGTATAATTAATGGATTTCATTTTTGTTGATATAAAACATATCGATGTCTTTCCATTGATACAAAATGCTGCCCATGTCATTAATGATCCACCACCAAAATTGCGTGACAAACGAGGTGCATTGTTTTTTCGCAAATCATGCCAGTAATAGCTAAAACCATCTGGTCCATCAAGATTAAACTTCTTTTCGTCAGAAAATACAACATATTTCCACTTTTCTCCAAAATCCATATATTTTCTGGCTAATTCAAATCGTGCTTCTTTGTGTATTTGCTTTAAACATGGTTTTTTTTAGTGGTTTTCGCCATTTTATATTATCAGATCTTGACAATATTTGTTGAACACGTCTAGGAGTGATTGTCAAACTTAATTCTGATATGATTTGACTCACAGTTAACTTTTGTTTTGTCGCTAATTGTCGAATTTGTTCCACGTTCCTTTTCGTTATCTTGTAGTTTTTACGTATTTTTTGATTGACGCCATATACTGACCCAAGTTTCAAAAAGTTTCTAATCACTTTTTCAGATCGTCCAATTTTTCGTCTAATTTCTCTATTAGATAACCCGGAATCCTTATATGCTTTAATTAAACCTTTTTCATGGTCATTTAAAAATTTTCCATGTGCCATTTCACTAAAAATATGAAACATTGAATTTTAAATTTATGAAAAATATTTTTATAAGTCAATTATGAAATTACTTACAATTTAAATTGATTTTTTCAACACCAAAACTAAAAATTATATCTCAAATTTAATAAAACAGAACTGCGTCTATACAAATTTCGCACTCAAATAAATCAAATAACTAAATTTTTTTATATAAAGAAAATATAAAAACAATGATATCAATTATCTTTTAATTATCAATTAACAAACAGTGGTATAAATATATCACATACAGAAATTTCTTAATAAAACGTTTAATTAAGTCTCTATAATGAAAAATCTGATAAAAGTTGTGTGCGGCTAAGAAATTTTCGTTCACTGTAGTATTCCATATGAAAAAAAAAACATTAAAAATATTTATGTTAAATATATGTAAAAATATACAAATCTTAAATGTTTTTAGAGAAACGAACAGATCAAACTGGGCGTCTGTATTTTGTAAACCATAACAATAGAAAAACACAATGGGAAGATCCTCGAGCATCTGGGTATAAATTATTATTTAGTGTATTTGCTTGTTCTTTACAACTTTTAAGATTACAATTGTTTGCGATTGTTTTTAGATGTGTTTTAAAGTTTGTTTAAATAAAAAATGCATTTAAAATATATGCAATTGATTTTAAAATATTTTTAAAACGTAATCAAATTTTTACAGGCACAAGTTATTTAATATATTTAATATATTAAAACAAAATATTTAATTAAATGTGTTAAATATTTAATATATTAAATATTTAACACATTTTTTTGGCTGAAGTCAGAAACACATTTACAAAAATATTTTCCAAATGACGAGTATGATGGTGTGTTTGTGGATGTGTTTCTGACTTCATGTACAATAAAACAGAAATATTGATATTAAACAGAAATATTGATATAAAAGATTTTTTTTTACATTTGGTTTAATATCATTATTTCTGTTGTATTGTGCATAAACTTAACAGTGTTATGCATAGTATTTTATTGGTTGGTTAACAATGATATAAAAATAAATGTTTTTTTTATATCCAAAATCAACTTAAACTCGCATTTGGTTAACAAGAATTATGAGTCAAACTTTTATAATTTAAGAAAGTTTTTAATAAATGAAATAAACAAAGTTTAGAGACTATAATAATCATTAAAAACGAAAATATAAGTTAATATTTTCTTGACAGTCTGAATATTAAGAAATATGCCAAATTTATAATTTGTGGAACTTTGTTTTTAAAACCATAAAAGTTAAAGCAAAAAAACGTTTTAAGAATATAAGACCAAAATTATAAGAATATTAAGAAATAATGATAATAACAGATAGGTATTGTAAGATTTAATGACAATCATTTCTTTTGGTGGATGATAAAAAAATATGCTCAAAAAATTATGTGGAGGTGTAAAAAAAGTAAAGGAAAATTAAAAAAAAAAAAGAAAGAAAATTAAGAAATTTAACTGTTGAATAAGTAGAAACAGTTTTTCAGCTGTAGTAAATTTGAAGACTCAATTACAAAGAAGAGTTGGCTGTTTTTAAACTCACAGGTCGCACCAAATCTGTTTGAGAATTGTATTCTTCAAAAGATTTTTTTCTTTTCATGCAAGCATGTCATTCAGCTAGTTAGAAAGCCTAATGTGACCAATGACTGCATAGAAATAAATTAGTTTAATTGAAATGTGACCAATGACTGCATAGAAATAAATTAGTTTAATTGAAAACATTATTCACAGTTCACACAATGAAGATCAAAAGCAGAACATTCTTTTAGTAATAAGAGATCATAAAAAGCTTATAACAAAATATATGTTGCTATCGGAACTGGTAAAGTTGAAACCTACTGCTGTAAAATTTATGTATGGTAATGGCTTACTTGTAACAGTGTGTTTTTTTAATATAGTTTTATTATAAATAACTCACAACAAAGACATAAAGTTAAGCCAATTCTCGATATTTTAAAAATTGCATGTACCACATGGACAAAAACAAGTTAAATTTTGTATTTAATCTTATTAAATGTAGTAAAAACTGTAAGCAATTGTGATTTTTGTAATTTTAAAGTTTCAATTTTTGACCCTATTTTGTGCGTGTGTATATATATATATATATATATATATATATATATATTAGGGTGGTTCTAAAAACAATATTTTTTTAAATAAAAATTTAAATCATGTATTTTTCTAAATAAAATTTAAACTAGTAATCTTTATATAAAATGATTATTGTTTTTGGATGTTTTATAAAATATCACTTCTTTTGAGACCCAACATGATATGCTTTTAAAAAACTTTTTCAAAATAATAGGGACTTGAGCGACCCCTAAAAGTTTTTTTTATTCAAAAATTTTTTAAATGTAGTATTAATTTATTACATAAAACACATTTAGGGGGTGGCAGCAGACATTTTCAAAAAATCTTGTTTTTAGAACCACCCTAATATATATATATATATATATATATATATATATATATATATATATATATATATATATATATATATATATATATATATATATATATTCTCATATGTAGGTATTCGATAAGTTATTAAAAATTGTGTTAAAAAAGTTTTTCAGAAATTTAATTAAACACCTTTAAATTATTTTAGAGAAATATTAGATCAGAAACCTTTACCTCCAAATTGGGAAATGAGGTATACTCCAGATGGTGTACCATACTTTGTTGATCACAACACAAGGACAACATCTTTTAATGGTATTTTTTATTTTAATTTGCTATAAAAATAATAAACTTGTTTTACTTTATTTATTATTAATTAATTATTATTTGCATGTTTAGTCATTCAATTTTTTTTCTTTGAATATAGATCCGAGAACTGGTCTACCTGCAGTTCAGTGAGTTTTTAATTTATAATAGTTTGTTTACTCAATCTAGAAGTTTCAGTAATGCATTTTTGCTTATTGGATATTCAAAATTCACATTTTTAGAGCACCCGGTGCTATAGCATACGAAAGAAGTTTTCGTTTTAAGTTAATGCAATTCAGACATCTTTGCCAAGTATTTCTTTTTTTGAATATTTTCTAAAAATTTTATTTTTGTTTTGTTTTTAGAAGAGTTTGATTAATACCATTAATAATAGAAATAATTTTTTTATTTGTATATGCAAAGTTGGTTCTTGAACATTTGTGCAAGTATGCAAAAATTTACTATTTAGCCTCTTCTCATTTAGTGAGCCAGTGTGCTGCACATAACACCAACCAGAAAAATATTTTCTGTTTAAAAGTATATTATACATCACTTTTCATTTACAAATAAATTGTATTTATTAGTACAATTTTTTTTCTTTTCATTATAAATATCTCTTTTATTAGGAAAACTTCTAAGTTTTAAGTTTTAAATATTTTTTTGTTTGATAATAACTGATTATTGATCAAATTAACTTTGGTTTTCTATAGACATTAATTGCTTAATAATTAATAAATTACTGACTGACTTTAAAATACGTTCCTTTGACTGATTTAGCTCTGGAATTTGCATACTGATATTTTAAGCCATAGGCGCATTTTGTCCTTTGACTTTAGTCACCTTGCCATATGATATATTAGTGATTTATCAACTTTGTCAAAAGACAATGTTGGTATTTGCAATATCTTAGTTTTAAAGATAAAAAAATGTTGGTATTTGCAATATCTTAGTTTTAAAGATAAAAAAATGTTGGTATTTGCAATATCTTAGTTTTAAAGATAAAAAAATGTTGGTATTTGCAATATCTTAGTTTTAAAGATAAAAAAATGTTGGTATTTGCAATATCTTAGTTTTAAAGATAAAAAAATGTTGGTATTTGCAATATCTTAGTTTTAAAGATAAAAAAATGTTGGTATTTGCAATATCTTAGTTTTAAAGATAAAAAAATGTTGGTATTTGCAATATCTTAGTTTTAAAGATAAAAAAATGTTGGTATTTGCAATATCTTAGTTTTAAAGATAAAAAAATGTTGGTATTTGCAATATCTTAGTTTTAAAGATAAAAAAATGTTGGTATTTGCAATATCTTAGTTTTAAAGATAAAAAAATGTTGGTATTTGCAATATCTTAGTTTTAAAGATAAAAAAATGTTGGTATTTGCAATATCTTAGTTTTAAAGATAAAAAAATGTTGGTATTTGCAATATCTTAGTTTTAAAGATAAAAAAATGTTGGTATTTGCAATATCTTAGTTTTAAAGATAAAAAAATGTTGGTATTTGCAATATCTTAGTTTTAAAGATAAAAAAATGTTGGTATATGCAATATCTTAGTTTTAAAGATAAAAAAATGTTGGTATTTGCAATATCTTAGTTTTAAAGATAAAAAAATGTTGGTATTTGCAATATCTTAGTTTTAAAGATAAAAAAATGTTGGTATTTGCAATATCTTAGTTTTAAAGATAAAAAAATGTTGGTATTTGCAATATCTTAGTTTTAAAGATAAAAAAATGTTGGTATTTGCAATATCTTAGTTTTTTTAGTTTTTTTCAAGTTTTAAAGATAAAAAAATGTAGCACAAAAAAATTTTCGCCAATTCAAATATATTTTTAAATCTTAAAAATTTTTCTTATTTATTAAAAGAGTGCCTAGCCTAAAGCATAAACCCATGGTTGGCGTACGCTCAAATGTGGCTATTCTTTTAAACTGTATTCAAAGAACTGATAATAATATAAGTCATATGAAATTTATAACTGTATTCTTGTATGTTTTTAGTATATGAGGATTATATATCATATCACAAATACACATTGAATCACCGATTTTAATTTATATTTTTAATAAAAAATTAAATTAGCTTTAAGTTAGTTACAAATCTAGGTATACTGTATGAGAATGTTTAATTGTCAAACAATATTTAGAAAGTACAACATTTTCTAAATATTGCATTACAGTCATTATATAGAACAAATATACTTGTTCTAAAAGAAAAATAACATTATAAATTAGATGATTAAATATATTAGTATAAATTTCTTGCCAATTTGATATCAGATTTTAAATGCTCAAAGAAATCTGTATATGTTTAGTAGTAAATTTTAAAAACAAAGTCTTACATCATTTGTTTGATACACTTGTGGAAAAAAAAAATATTGCGGCAATATATCTTTTTTTCACAGGTATATCAAAAAAACTGACAATTTGCCGGTAGGTCCTTATAAAAAAACTGACAATTTGCCGGTAGGTCCTTATAAAAAACCCTATACTCTACTTAATTTCTAGAAAAATTTAAAATTTTTGAATTACCAACATGTTTTATTAGTTTTAATAGGTTGTCAATTTACTTGACAAAAAGTTGACAAAGCAGTGTTGTGCACAATTTAAATATCATAAAATATAATCAAAATATAATCATTTAATCAAAAAATAATTTATTAATTTTAAGATGTGTTTAAAGTATAAAAAATATTATAAACGCATCGGCAGCAATAAAAATAGTATTACTGTAAATAATATAATTTAATCTAAAAAAATCACATATAGAGTATAACTTAGTTTTAGCATTAATTCATTATTCCCAACTTGAATAATGAATTAACGCTAATGAATTAACAAAAATAATATTGCATTACTGTATTGGAGTCTACTCCACTAAAGTAATGCAATATTATTTTCATGTTATATCTCTGACAATGTAATATTAATTTTATGTTATATTATAAGATGATTAACCAATATTATTTCTGCATGTTTAAACTGACTGATTTGGTCATAGTCACAGTGTAGTTACATACATCGACTTAATTAAATAAGTATAGGGAAAGTGGAGTGTAAATATTTTCTTTTTTGCATAAAGCTCGATATAAAGTTGTATAAAATAACAGTGACAAAACAGAATAAATATTATATTGACAATTAGTATCATATAAAGTCTTCCATTTTTCTAAAGAAATAGCTGATAAACTTTTTTAGATTATAGAAAATAAATTCAAACTGTTGTCCTTGTTATTTTATTTTTTTAATTGAATTGAATTTAATTTTTTTTTAAAGTTATAAAACAACATTAAATATGTTCAACAAATAAAAGAAATGAAAATATTATATGTTCAAGTCCTCTGTATTTTACACAAAGTATTACTAATAAAAAAGCTGTTGCAAGATTAAAGTTTTGAAATAAAAGAATATTTCAGATTTTTCAGAATATAATCAATTTTGAGTGTCACTTTGATGGATAATGGTCCTTGATCCTAAAGTTTACAGTGAACTAAAGCTGGTTGAGTATTAGTTGGTTAACTTGGTTAAGTATTCTTTTAATAATATTATCATCTTCATCTGTTTTTAACTCCTTCTCAGTGATTTTTTATGTATTAACATGATTGATAATTACTACGCCTACAATGTCCACCACACATACAGCTTTATGTACCTTATGTTTTAGTTGATATATTATCAGCGTGGAAAACAAAGACCGGTCAACAGTCAATGACCGCCTGAAATGACTAAAAATGCTATTTTGACCTCCTATAATAAATTCTTTTTGACCAGTTGAAAAAAAATCAGAGATTTAAAAGCAAGGAAATAGTTAGGATGTTATTTGGAAAATGCATATACTAAAATTTTATAAAGTTATTTAAATTTTGAAAAAGCGTTTAAAATAGTTTTCTTGTTTATCATACGCTACTTTTATTGCAGGTCATTAAATCGAAAAGTTTGAAAATGAAAAGAAAGCAAATTTTTTCTTTATTCCTTTTATTTTTCAATACTGTTTTTATATTTGTTTTAAAAATGTTTCAATATATTTTTTTTTTCATCAATATAATTCAATAATTAAAATTCAAAAATTTAATAATTTATATCAATGTAATTAAATAATTAAAAATTTATAATTTATTAATAATTTTATATTATCAATTCTGCTATGTATAATATATTCAAGTATATATTAAATTTATCATTGTTAAAACTTGTATCTAATAGTTATTGCATATTATTAGAAACCAGTAGTTTTTCTGCTTTAACAACCCTAAACTCATTAATTAGTTTGTTGACGAATTGCATGTAACGTATGTAACGTAATGTGCAATATGTAACGTAGCAACATAAACTAAAATCATTAAGTTTTTTGCTTCACGTATTTGAATTAATTTTATTTTACCTATGGTGAAAATCCTTTTTTTTCTTAAATGGTTGAGGTTCTTATTATATTACTATTTTAATTTTAAAATTATATACATATTTTTATTAATAATATGATAGTATATAATGAATTATGTATTTAGCTATGAACAGTTTTTCCTTCATCTGCACTTTGTCAATTTGTTTTATTTTTCTCTAAATCTTTTTATTTATTTTCTCGTAAGTTTTGCTGCAAATTGCAAATAAATGAATGAATGGTTTATAGATAAATATAAAATAACTAATTAAGCGCTTGCCTTCAATTCCTTATTTCCGTGCTGTATTAACAAAAAAAAATTAATAAATAATTATGCATGAACATATGCATGTAATGAAAACTAACATTGTTTTAAAATAAGTTTTTGTTTTTGAACTCACCGATGCAAAGTTTTGTTTTAAACTTACCAATCCTAAAAGTATTAAATTTTTAACTCACCAATGCTAAAAGTATTTGTTTTTGAACTCATCAATGCTAAAACAATTTAAAACATTTTTTTCGGACTAAATAATGATAAAATTCTTATAATGTCTATTTGTTATTATTTGTTGAACTTTTTTCTTCTATTTTTATTCTATTATTATCAGTTATTTGAATACAGTTACTATATCATCAGTTGAATATATCTACCAATTTAACATAAATTGGAGTTGACTTAAGTTTTAGTTGATTTATGTAGAGTTCACTACGCTTACAGCTTTATGTGCCTTATGATATAGCTGGTATATTATCAATAAAAAATTAATTAATAATTATATAATTATTGAATAAAAATAATAATGCAATAATTATTAAACAACAATAATAGTAATAGTAATAATAGCTCATAGTTGCGCTGCTACATAAAAACCTCTGGAGTAGCATTGATTATTATTATTTTGCAAAGCTTTAATAAAATGTAAATAATAAATAAATATAGTTAAGAATGACTTTCTGTCCAATATCACATTGTTTTGTAAACAACATGTCCGCACATACTTGTTGGCAGAAAACATTTAAACTTTCGAAGTATACATTCATAAATTCATAATATAAATACACTTTATAAGTGTTTTTTGCATTTCTTTTATATCCTTAAAAAAGATTTTGTCTTCTTTTTAAAAAAATAATTGAAGTAATTAGTTACATCTAAATTTCTTTTTAAAAAATGATTGTTATAATTACATAAAAAATTTTTTTTTTTTTTTTTTTTTAATTGCAAAAGTTTTTTAATTATAAACTTTGATTGCTATTAAAACTTTTATATATTTTATGTTCTTGTAAATTTCTTGTAAACTTTTAAAATTAGAATTTTTTAATTAAAATTTTTTAAAGACTTTTATGTATATATTTTTTGTTCTTCTGCAAGTTTTATATTCAGATTGATCTTGTAAAACAACAACAAAAATTCTTGTAAGCTTTTTCAATTCATAATGCTTTTAAATTCTTTTGGAAATTTAATAAATAACAACATCATAATTGAATATTTTTAAGTAATAGTAATTTAGCATCCGAGGGCAGCGGTTAGAAACACCTAATATTGCCAATTGTAACAAATCAACAGAAAGTGGTAGGAAAGTTAGCAGTAAATGATAAAGACCTCGTTTTAGAAAAATTAAAGCATTGGAAAAAAGTTGGGTAATTTATAAACTTTACACTTGTGTGTTCTCTTGTGTTATATATTTAATAATTTGCTTCAGCAAGTTAATAAATATATAACCTAAAGATTTAATCATACTATTTTACATAAAAAAACACAATAGTTAGTGAATAACAGCAGTAAGTGCAAGAATATAACACTCTGTCAGCAAAAATATAGCCACCAGGTTTAAGCTTCTGATAAAAGTTTATTCTGATATAGTAGTCTGTCTGATAACCAATCAACCAGTCAGGAGATAAAAAACTAGTTGCCCCAGCTGGTTTTTATTATATACCAATTAGACATTCAATGTTATTGATATGTTTATAACTAAACCAGGTTTGCTAAGTTAGAATTTTTATTATATTGTGCTTTGTAAGCGCAAAATAAAGATGGTTCCCAAAAATCAAGCATGAGTGAAGTTTTAACTTTATTAAAGAGCTACATTACCAATTAAGACAAGATTGAAAAAGATCTATTTTGTTCATCTGATGTTAGATTTTGGTATGAGCTTATTTTTCAAGTTCAATATTTCAATTAAGTTTAGTACTGTATTTATTGAAAGTAAAAAGTTCAAAGTTCTGCTTTATAAATATTGTGTTGAAAATATTAGAAATAGTAGACTTATTATTAGGTGGTTTGGTGTCATAGTTTATTTTCTCAGTATAGTTACCAAGATCTATATTGTTGATGGTAATATCCTTATCAATATCACCATATCATATATATCACCATAAATATCATATTGATAAGAATCCTCTTTTATATACTTTAGAATACTTTTCTCTTTTTTGGATTGAATTAGAAATTAGAGCAACTTTAATGTTATGAAATGTTATGGATTGCTTTAATGCAGTCTCTTCATCATGGATTAGCTTTAATCCAATTTTTACATCTGATTTTCCAAAAGAAACTTTATAAGTTTTAAATCCACATTAGTTTTCACATCTTTTTAAGTAACAATGACACAGCAACTGCTTGAAAAAATTAATTCTTGATAAAAAATTGATAAGTGAATAAAGTTCCTAACAAAACATACAAACATCTTATTGCTTTTTGCTGGAAAATTTCCAGTTATTTGTTTTTCAATGACTAAAGGAAGATTAAAAGGGGTATACACAAATTGCAATATTATTTCTTTCTATGCAAGAACCGTTGTTTCATCAACTTCTCTTGGCACTCTTCTGTTAAGAATACATTTTTTGTAACTACAGCTATTACTGCATTTTTATACTACTTCTATTTTGGCTAAACCTAATACTTTGCCTAACACTTTTATCTCATGTGAGTCAAGTTTTTTAACAAATTTAAAAATGACCAAAATACCAAAAACTATACACAAAAACTAAACACAAAAAAACCATTGTCATTACCAAATTCTCTAAATCTATCATTCACTAATATTTGTGGTCTTCAAAGTAACTTTTCTTTTGTTGAGTCTTATTTCTTGCAAAGTTTACCAGACCTACTTGCTCATTGTTAGACAAATTTAAGTGTTGATGGTTATCTTCCTTTAATTAGAAAAAACTTCAATAGTCACATGCTTGACCTGGGCATCTACATTCATAAGAATTCACTCATTTTGTCGGGAAACTATTTAAGTTTTATTTAGGTTTGAATCCACAGACTATTCTTTTATGTGCTTTTGTTTAGCACCGCTTCACTCTATTGCCTTTCTCTTTGTTTTATATCCCTTGTCTTCATCTTAAGACTGCACTCTTTTCGATGTTATTTCTGATTAAATTGACAAAGCCCTTTCTCTTTATTCTTCAGCCAACATCGTTTTTGTTGGTGACTTTAATGCACATCACACTGAATAGCTTGGTACTAGCGTCAGTGTCTCAGCCCACAACTTTCATTTTTTCAATCTCTAACACAAATAGTCAACTTTTTAACTCGCTTTCCAGACAATTTGAATACTTGCCTTCTCCACTCGACATATGTCTTGTTTCTGATCCTAGTCAGTGCTTGGTTTCTTCACATTTACTCTTCGGTGCTTCTGATTGTGGTTGTTTTTTTTTAAACATCTTCGCTTCCAACAAGGCTGCAAGCAGCCACTAGTTAAAGTTGCAAGTTACTGAAAGAGAAAGGATCAAGATTGTAGAGCAAGATAATGATTGATGGACGACTTAAAGGATTGTAGATTATATGAATCAAGAAAACAAGATGAAGGAAGCGAATTCCAAAGAGCTGATGTTCGAGGAAAAAAACTAGACGAATAAGCGTTTTTGGAGCACTTAGGAACAGTCACAGAAAATGGATGAGACTTAATTGAATGAGGAGTAACATGAGAATGAATTTTAGTAGATGGCACAAGAGACGCTAGCTCTTTAGAGCAGTGCCCATTATAGTATTTGTAGAAAAGAGAGAGAGAAGCAACATTACGACGATGTGATAATGGTTGGAGGTTGGCTGCAAGAGCAGATCCAACTATGTTTACAATGCGTTTTGATCCACCTTAGATATGGCAGCAGTATTCCATACAAGGCCGGATTTGAGATTTATAGAGATAGAGAATAGAATTCAAAATAAGAAAGCGTCGAGCTCGGTAAAGAGATGCAACCTTAGCAGATGCTAGTTTTGTAACTGATTTGATATATGGTTTCCAAGAAAGATTTGAAGTAAGAGTTAATTCTAGAAGATAAAAAGTAGATGACTCATTGAGTACATCACCATTCATAAATATAGGAAGATCTAGGTTATTGCGATAACGATTGGCTGAAAAAAATTGAGTTTTATCTGTATTGTAGTTCACCAGCCACTCAGAACCCAAGCTGTACCAGAAGTGATCCTTTTCAAGCTCAGATGCCCCCTCCAAGTAATCAGACATGTTGCTTTTTATCACAACAAGAATAAATGGTAGTATCATTAGCAAACAATGCCACCTTAGATGTGAGAATATCTGGAAGATCGTTGATGTAAATTAAAAAGAGTATAGGGCCAAGGATAGAACCTTGAGGAACCCCTGAAGTTACAAAATAAGAAGAGTGCTGTCCATCAAGACAACTTTTATGCTACAATTGGAAAGAAAGGATTCAAAAATCTTAAAGATGTTGCCAGATATACCATAAGAAGAAAGCTTATGGAGAAGACTAGCATGCCAAACTTTATCAAAAGCTTTTGAAATGTCAAGAGCAATGGCCTTAACCTCTCCACCTTTATCTAATGCACGATAAAACCTATCAGTTATTACTGTTAGCAAATCAGCTGTAGAACGAGAAGATCGAAATCCATATTGATGGTCAGAAAGTAAGTTATTAAATTCAAGATGAGAAATTAAGTGTTTGTTAATTAAAGATTCAAAAACCTTGCTTATGATAGGAAGAAGACTTATGGGACGGTAGTTAGACAAATCAGATCGCTCTCCAGAATTTTTGAAGATAGGGATAACAGATGCCGCTTTCCAGCAGGCTGGAAAACAAGACTCTGATAAGCACTTATTGAATAGTTTTGAGAGTATAGATGACAGCTCCGGAGAACACTTCTGCAAGACAATAACAGGTATGTTGTCCAGGACACAAGCTGTAGAACAATCTAGGCAGGAAATCACTTTGGATACAGAAGCTGGAGTGATATGAATGTCAAGCAATGGATCAACCTGTTTGTTGGCAATATCGCGTAGAACGCAACTAGTGGAATCAAGAGATGACATTGATGTTAAGTTCTTAGCAAACAATTAAGCTTTGTATACTGACAAATGTGCTTCTTATATAACTTCTTGGATTCAGGCTGGCATGGAATCCTTCTTGATGATTCAAAATCAAACCTCACTCTTCTCTGTGGTTTTCCTCTCATTGGGCTGTATATATATATACGTATATATATGTATACATATATATGTATATATATATATATATATATATATATATATATATATATATATATATATATATATATATATATATATATATATATATACATATATATACATATATATATATATATGTGTGTGTATATTTATATATATATGTATATATATGTGTGTATATATATATATATATATATATGTATATATATACACACGCACAATGTATTAGTCCCAGTTAATAACTACTGCTAATGATATTTTTAGCTTTGGCCACTTACTAACATTATACACTTATGTATCTTCACTTAAACTGTTATACTTTTGAATTCAAATTTGTTGAGATATCATATTGTCATTTCATGCCCACCAAATACCATGTTCAATAGGTCGGCTATAGGTTGATAGGGTGTTGATAGGTTGGTTATCAGATTTTAAATAAAATAATTGTTTCACCTTTTTTTTAAATATATATAAAAAATACAATGACTTTTTTATGCAGATAAGCAAATATGTAAATTACATAAGTTTAAAAATAAGCAAATGTAAAAATTATATTTGTATAATGCAATATGCAAACATCTGTATGTGTAAACATCTGTAAAGTTGAGTTGGCAGATCGTATATGTAAAGATTGTGTATGTATATGTGTATATAATACTAGAACTCTTTTAAATCTTTTCTAATAATTACAATTTTTTTTGCTTAAATTGTTTACTTTTTTGTATTTAAAAATTTGGTATAATTGAAAAAACTAAAAAGATTTTGTAAGGTGAGGTAATTGAACTTTCATATATAATTTGATTCAATTTGTTCTTAGCACAGAGAATAACCTTCCTAACCACTAAGCTACTCTGGCATACACAAAAGCAAAATATAAAACCTTTGAATAACTTTTTATGATGATAGTAGTTTATATAACAGTTTTTAAGTAGACATTTTATATAACAGTTTTTAAGTTGACTTTATAAACAAATACAACTATATTTCATCGCTGGTATAATTTTGTAAAAAGAAATTTGAAAACCACATAAATTTGCATTGGAAAAAAAAAACTTAAAAAATCACGGTTTTATAATAAAATTACTACAAATTTTTCAAACATGTGTATTTACAGTTAAATTTTGGTAACTCAAATTTTAGTTATTTTAAACTATTTACTTAGATTCTTTGAAAGCAGAAACGATTGCTTTACTTAAGTCAAATATTTGTTTAGTCTAATATTTTCCTTGGTCTCTGGGGGTTGTTTTTTTTTTTTATTAATTTTTGATATTTTATTATATTTAGTTTAAATTTATATATATTTTTGTACTTTTTTAGGCTAACTCTTTGCCAAGTCATGTAAAAATTGTTGTCTCACGAACAAATGTTTTTGAAGATTCTTTTCAGCAAGTAAGTTTTTAATGTATGATTTAATGAAGTCATAGTTGTGGAACAGTCTAAGAAATTTTCTCAAATACTCTTTTAAACCTTGAAAGATGATATATTTATCACCAAAAGTTTTTTAATAAAATAGGGAAGGAAAAAAACAAAAGTTATGATTATTTTTTGGGTTTATTTTATTTATTTTATCAAACAAATAAAAAACCAAATTATTAAATTCAGATTTTCAATGTTTTTTAAATTGTTAATTTGATCTCATTTGTTTGTTGTTGTTTTATTAATCCTAACAAATAGGAAACAATTGAGTAACTTAACTAGTTGAATGCTAACACTGCTGGTCTCGAATAGTCTAAACTGAATTTATTAAAAACCATTTGGTTAATTTGAAATATGATTTGAAGAGGAAAGTGTTTTTGAGTCCTAATAATGAATAAGAAAAAAACATTTTTCAAAGTTAAAAAAAAGCATTTTGCAAGTTATTTCATATTTGACTATTATTTAAAAAAAACCAGTGTATAGCCATAACATAAAGATAACCTGATACCTGAACAACTAAAAATTTATTAATATATAATATTATTAAGCACCTGCATCTTCTTCCTTTCAGAAGTTTGGTAACTAGTTTGGTTTGATATGGCACTAATTATTGTTTTTTTATCATTTTTGAGAAACAAAAAGTTTATTTTGTTTTATACAAAATTTTTACAAAACAAAAAAAAACTTTTACACTATAAAATTTATTTTATTTTTAGGTTTTTGGAATTATTTTTCGAAATTCTAGTTTTTTTCAATTTTTTACTCCGTTGTAACTCAGAGTCAAAAAAAAAAATTTCTATTTTTTAATCGCTGTTATTATAAAATAAAATTTATAAACTTTTAGATCATGAGAATCCCGCCACACGATTTGCGAAGAAGATTGTTTATTAACTTTAAAGGAGAAGAAGGATTGGATTATGGAGGTGTTGCTAGGTAATTTTATGCTTTATTTTTGTACCATATATATATGTATGTGTATGTGTGTGTGTATATATATATATATATATATATATATATATATATATATATATATATATATATATATATATATATATATATATATATATATATATATATATATATATATATATATATATATATATATATATATATATATATATAGTTCTATAAATTGATGCATTTGAGAGTACGGAAGGTAAAAAATGATTCTTTTGACAACAAATACATCACTTTTAATTACTTTTGACTTTCGTTCAACATTTCCGTGTTGTCATAAAGTTAAAACCATTAATTGAATTGGAATTTAATCACTTTTTAAAAAAACCGCAAAAACACAAATTTAATTGACCAGATTGTTTTCAATAATATAAACAAGGTTTTTATTTTTTTTAGTAAAATGTTTTTTTATTTTTTACTGTAAATCGTGCACGGAGTGTTGCTACATCGACTATCTTATAGCCTGCTGCTACAAGAAGGTGCTGCTACATCGACTATCTTATAGCCTGCTAATACTATGGAGTGTTGCCACATCGACTGTCTTATAGCCTGACTCACAACGGAGTGCTGCTACGTCGACTATCTTATATTATGTAGCAGCACTCCATTGCCAGTCAGGCTATTTGTCAGTCAATGTAGCAGCACTCCGTTGTGAGTCAGGCTATAAGATAGTCGATGTAGCAACACTCCGCGCATGATTTAAAGTAAAAAAAAATTAAAATAAAAACATTTTTTTCTCATGTTTATTAGTGCATATGAATATCTTGGAACATGAGGTTTGGATATTAATAAACATGAGAGAAATTTAACTAAAGAATAATTAAACTAAATGAATCATAATTGAATTGGATATTAATGAACATGAGAGAAATTTAACTAAAGGGCCTATCAGGTATAGTTAAACATGAACAGCATTGTAATGATACAATTAACTGGACAAAGCTAAAAATATATGCCTGTTACGCCTAATTACCGGCAATATAATAATTCAAATTATTCATAGAAATTTCATGTAATTTAATTATTATTATTTAAATATTATTATTCTTTTAATAATAATTGCGTAAGATTTGCAAATTAATTGAGATACAGCGTTTGCAATGCTCAAGATCACATAAGAAAGTCATTTTCGTTTTAGTTTTATGAGTTTGTAACCGTTTTTTCACTTTGATAATGGCTTATTATCAAACTGTATTAGCCAAATATCACTATAAAATAATATATAACCAAACCTGATGTAGTTTTTTATCATTTCAATATAAACAACATTTTTTAGGAAAAAACAAATACAGTAAACAACTGTTTTTTAAATGACTTTACTGTTTTTTTAATCGAAATTAAAGCGGCAAAAATTAAAAACTGGAACTTTTTTTATGCATTCGCATAACGATTAAGTTCTATTTCAATATTATGAGTTTTAGCTGCATAAAGTTTCATTTAAGCCTGAAAATATTCAAATTTTCAGAGAAAATTCCTAAGAGAAAAGTTTCTTTATTAACAATATAACAACACGTTTATTAAAGCAATTTGAATGGTAATTTAATTTGATTTATTTTTCAATAACAATTTAATAAATAGTTTAAAATATAGGATGATAAGTAACTTTAATAAATAACTTTAGTTCAGTAGTTATCATTTTTTTATAAAAAAAAACTAAGCACACAGACAAATACTAAGGAGTTTCCTATTTTAATAGTTCTTTTTTACTAATCTAGTACTAAAAGTTTTTTAAAGGTTTTTTAAGAGTTTCTTTAGGGTTATAAATAGAGCTCCTAGCACCAGTTTCTCATTTACATTGACTTAAAAATAAATGCATAGTTACTAGTTATGAATAATTTTTTTAATGGTGGGTAAAATGGCTACTTAATATCCTACTTTCTATTCATGTTATTAGCTATGTCAATCTGGACAGACGTAACAAAACAGAAAAATCCAATTACAAAAGAGTTGGAATGACAGTGTCAGCGTTGTAACAAAATAATAAAATGCTCAGGAAATTCTACAACTACCTTAAAAAGCACCTAAAAAGTCACGGATTTTGTTTAGATAAGGAAACAGAATCAATCATACTAACAGATGAGAGAAGAAAAGTGAGAAGAGACAAAAAAATGTTGGCAACTTTTTTGCGCAAAAGATGCTTCAAAATATTGTGGCATATGGATGGCATTTCAGTTTGAGCTATAACCAGAAATAAATACATTTGCCAGTCAATAGCTTGAAATGGATTTAAACTCCCTGCTAACAAAAGTGATGTAATAAAACTTTTGCACAAAGATTTTGATGAAAGCAACAAAAAAATGATTGACACCATAAAATTAAAAGTAGCCAATAAAGTGAAGTTTAGCATGACTGTCGATAAGGTTACTACTACATGACTATCGGTGAGGTTACTACTTTACGAGAATGAAGATATTTTGAAGTTAATATTCATGATAAAACTGACAATATCATGTATAAAGGATTAATTCGAATTTTGGGTATACATCTTGAAGTATGTGACACACTTTATACGAAAAAACATTATATTGAAGATTTAAGTGACCCCTGTGATGACGATAACAATGAAAATGATTCTTTTGACAAAGGCACCAATTTTGAATATATGAATGATGATTGCGAAGATTATATTGACTACAATAATTTACTTGAGAACTCAAGCAAACTGATAAAATACATCAGCCTTTGATAAAGACAGTGATGGCAATTTGAAAAACTTTATTAGAATTTAAGGCAGATATAAGTTTAGCCAATAATGTAGACTTTGATGCCTTGAAAGGTTTACTAGAGGCAATGAAACTCATTAAACTTTCTATAGAGAATCTTAGTAGAGAAGATGCAACTCTGTTGATCGCTGACATGATTTTAGAATTTATGTTTGAGAAACTTTCTTTAGTTAACAGTGACATTAGCAAAAAATAGACGGAAAAATTTCTGAATTAGAGTCAATGAACACCTGAATACAGATGTCATGAATTTATTACTTTGTCTTAAGAACTCTACAATAACCCCATCCAGAGATACAATAACTTTTGCTGGAATGTTGACATCTTGACTTTTTGGTGTTCATGATGTTAATATTATTGAAACAACTTCCAGTAATCCATCAGATAAACTTTTAACTCTACAATAGGAACTGAATGTGTTGCTGAAGAAAAATGAATCACCAATAGTGTCTTCTGGACAGAACAATTTCAGGTGATTAAAAGCTGAATTTACTATTTTTAAGAATACAGGCCAGCGTACAGAAAACTTACAAAGGCTTTATGTTGCATTATTAACAATTAAGCCTACATCTGTATGTTCATCTATATCTGGATGTTGAAAGAGTATTCTCTGTGTGTGTCAACTTTTGTATAAAAATAATCACCATTTTAAGATAAGTCATTATTAGCTCTTTTATTTTTGAAATACTATTATAAAATGTAAAGTTTATGTTAGAATATATCTGGAAAAAATTTTACTCTTACCTGCTTAATACTCTTGCCTGCTTACAAGAAGGGTGGGTGGGGGTAATAAAGGAGGGGGGTGTGATCTTCAAAAACAGTAAAACAGCTGTTTTTGAAAATTATAAAACAGTAAAACAGCTGTTTTTTAAAAACCACTGTTTTTCAGAAACTCTACACACACACATATGTATATATGTGTCTGTGTATATATATGTGTCTGTGTGTGTGTATATATATATATATATATATATATATATATATATATATATATATATATATATATATATATATATATATATATATATATGTGTGTGTGTGTGTGTGTATTAATATGTGTCTGTGTGTATATATATATGTATATGTCTGTGTGCGTATATATATATAAATATATATATATGTATATATATATATATATATATATATATATATATATATATATATATATATATATATATATATAAGAGCCCATCCCAGTTTGACCCTCATGAACAAATTTTAATACACGGTGTGTTATAAAATTTTCCCAAGGTATTGTTTTCTTAATAAAAATTTTTTGTTTTTTATTTGGGATGACTATTTATACTCGCGCCACAAAGTTTAACTTTTTTACATTTTTTGGTTTTTAAAGGGCATTTTTAAACAATCTGCACAAATAGAAATTTACAAATCATTAACTATATAATAATGTCATTACAAATATGGATTGTTTCTTATCTATACCGATTGTGCGAACTTTTTATTTATAATTATTTAAATTTAAAAAATGTGGTTTTTAAAAACGATAGCATTGAGGCCCAATGTACAGCAATAAAAATTTGTTAGATACTTTTGACCTCATACACTTCAATCCCTGGCTATTTAAAAGGAATTTGTGCAAGATTAGCTAAGTTTCATGGCCGACCATTATTCTTTTTAACCTTCTGCCATCTTGTCTGAGAGCCTCATATAGTCGTAGCCGTAAATAAAACTGTTAAGCCTGAGAATAAACTATTTATATCATAAAACCATAAAAGGTTAAAAATAGGAAGGTAAAGATAAAACTGATTCACTTTAAAATACCTTTTTGCAAAAACAAAGTATATATGTTTCTAATTTTAAAATTATTTAAACTTTTGAGAAGTGCAGAGATTATTGTGAACTTGTGGGGAAAAAAAATAAGGCCTTCATTAATTATTTCATTTAATGTGAAAAAAAGCATACATGATTGCTTTGATGTAACAATTGGCAGTTAAAGCCGAGCAGAAATCTGTGAATTAATAATAAAAATTTTAAATATGTTTATTTTGTATATGACAAAGAATTTTACTTTTTTGTAAACATGTGTTATTATATTTTTAAAAAATATAACAACTGGAAATCACTAAATTGGTTGCAAATTTCTTACTGACTTAATATTGGTTATAACATGATGTTACCATTTTGCCCAATGAATACAAAAACATACACAATTATACAAATTGATGCATTTAAGTTTTTTACAATAAAATCATGTGACCCTAATGTTTTGCTAAGCAACCCCATTTGGGGTTGCAACTCATAGTTTAAGAAGCTTTGGACTACATTTTAGATTTATCAACATCATTATTATAAATAACAAATTTTTGCAAGTATATACATACATACACAAACATGTGTATGTTGTATAAAAAATCAATTAGATCTTATTTAGTTAGCAAATAGCAATTTTTTTAATTGTCTCTACAGATGAACTACATTTTTGAAAAATTGTGAAATTTATAGTCTTTTGAATTTTTTAGAGAGTGGTTTTTTATGCTTTCTCGAGAAATCATGAATCCAATGTATTGCTTATTTGAATACAGTGGAAAGGGGTCATACACGCTTCAGATTAACCCAGGTAAAACAAAATTTAGAATTTCATTTTTTTAATATTTTTATACTTTTTAAATACTTTAAATTTTTGTTTCAATTTTATTTTAGCTTCCTATGTAAATCCAGATCATTTGGAATATTTTAGATTTATTGGTCGTGTCATAGCAATGGTATTTTTTTTTTTTAAATTTTGTGGGTACTAAGTTGTTTTGTTGAGTGTGTTTTTTTTTTGTTTTTTTTTTGTTGTTTTTTCAAATTTTCTAACAACTTGAACAATTAAAAGTATGGTGTTTTATACTATAATTTATGCTAAGTTGTGTAAATTAGAAAGATTTGATAAAATTTTTTGAAGTTTACAACGTTTAAAAAAGATTTGTTAAGTAGTCCAGTCCAGATTTATAAGTGTTCAGAATTGTTTTTTTATGCATATCTGTTTTTTAGAGGTTTTTTTTGAATAATTTTTAAAAAGTAAAAAAATTAAAAACAAAAACTTTAGCGTATAAAAGGAAGAAATATATTTTGAAGGAGAAAATAGGAAAATAAAATAAGGAATTAAAAAAACTTAAATGTATTACACATATCTAATTCATTAAAGTTCTACAAAATTACATTTAAAAAGTACATTTAAGCAAGAAGCAGTTATTCATTTTATCTTCAAGAATTCTTATGCAATATTTGCACGTGAAATGTAGTACCAGTGAAATGTAATACCCAGTAAAATGTAGTACCCAGGACTTGTCCTAATCCTCAAGATGCATACTGAAGTTTTTTTGATCTTTCTTTATAAATTTTTTACACGCATAGCAAAATGCAACTGCTGGATGCAACCAGCCTCTTGATTCAAATTAAATAATTCAAATAGGATTCGCTATTTATTTATTCATCGATTCACAAACTAAAATTTTAGTTTGAGTAACCTGGGCTTTAATAATTTTACTATTTTCAGACAGTTCGAAAACATTCTTGAAAATTCTGGAAGTTTTTTGAAAGTCTAAACGGTTTCCTAACAATTTCAGAATTCTTGGACCTTCTGGACAATTCTATCAATTTATGAATGTTCTAGAAGAATGCTCAGCATTCAAAACAAATTGAGAACTTTCTTGAAAAGTTAAAAAATTTTAAATATTGTTGTTCCAGTCACAGAAGTTTTAAGTATTGTTGTCCCAGTCACAGGAGTTTTAAATATTGTTGTCCCAGTCACAGAAGTTTTAAATATTGTTGTTCACAGTCATAGAAGTTTAAAATATTGTTGTTCCAGTCACAGATGTTTTAAATATTGCTGTTCACAGTCACAGAAATTTTTTTTTGAAGCTGCAAACTATTTCTATTTATTTTCAGCAAAACAAAGAAAAGTTTTCTGCTCAAAGAAAAAACTTTCAACAAATGACAATTCTTAAATTCAAGCAGAAAATTCATTTTTATATTATTGAAAAATGATATTAATATTTTGTATTAACATATATCAAGGGTTGAATTAAACACAAAATGCAAATTCTGGAAAAGTATTTGGTCTTCAAAATTTTAGTTTATGCAGAAACCATGTTCTTTGTTTTCAAGGGGCGTATCAACTTCAATTTCTTAGCGAAAAAGTTAAAAAATAAAACAATAAACTTACGAATAGAAAAGTAATAACACTCTTGTAACTAACTACATTATAAAAGTAATAACACTATAATAACACTATAATAACACTATAATGTGCATATATAAATAAATAAACTGCACTTATAACTTTTATAATTCATTCTTCGTTCAAACAACATAAGTAATCCTAAATTTTAGTTAAAGTATAAAAGCATCTAGAAAAAATTCAAATATTATTAAATTTTTTTTTAAAAAATATTCAGATTTTTTTTTTAACTTTTTTTGATTTAAGTCAAAGTAAATTGTTTTAGTAACTATTCTAGCTGCCATCTCACAACAACCTCTCACAACAACCTCTCACAACAACCTCTCACAACAACCTCTCACGGTTGTAAATTTGCTATCTTGTTATTTGTCTACAAATACTATCATAGTAACTGCACAAGCATATAGTATTTACTATTGATAGTAAATACCATATTATAGTAAATACTCATTTATGGTATAACTAGTGTTACTCTATAGAAATGTGTTTTCATGTTCTAAGTATATTTTCAAAGCACTAGATATTCAGTTAATATATGAATCATCATTTACTCCATCAATCAAAACTTAATCTTGCGTGACTTCAGCAAGTTGGCATCTTTTTAGGTATTTGTTGTTATTCTGCTGAAATGCTTTCTTAATTCATCACTAAGCATTTTACAGTTTATGACAAAAAAGTTTCATTTTTCAGTTCAAAAGTAAGCAGTAACAATTAAAGAAGTGAAAAAAAAAATGAACAACATTTAGTCTATTATAAAAAAAATCTTGTCGTAAAATTAAATATTTAATGTATTAAAATTAAATATTCATTAAAAATTGTAAAAAATTTTACATAAAAGTAGCAGCTTTTATTTTACTTCAAATTAAAAATTTAGGCACTTTATCATGGAAAGTTTATTGACCGTGGATTTAGTATGCCATTCTATAAACGTATGCTTGATAAAAAGTTGACAATAACAGACATGGAAACAATAGATAACGAATTCTATCAATCTCTTTTATGGATAAAGTAAGTTAATGGTTGTTATAGGTTGTTATTGATTGTTATTATTGTGCAAAAATTTAAACTGAAATTTTTTAATTGTTTTTTACTTTTATTATATATTTATTTTTTATAGTTTTTTTATAGCTTAAACTTTTTATTTAGAATTGAAAAATAAAAAAATATTTACTTATTTACTTAGATTTGTATGAAACTAAATTAAAAAAAAAAAACATTTGATATAAATCTTAAAGTTAAATTAATAAAAATCTTTCTAAATAAATTTAATCAAAATTGTTTAAAAACATATTATCATGTAGCTTTGAAATAGTTTGTTTTATTCTTTATTTAAAATTTTTCTTCGTCAATGAAAGATTCTTTTTATACTTTCTCATTCAGTTAACGTTATTTTTACTTCATATTTTTTTGAACTACTCCTCACACCCTAGTGGAAATATTTCTTCTAAAAAAAAAGTACACCAGAAACAGATTACATTTTTGAAACCACTGTAGGGGAGACCAGGGCTAGTTGCAACAGGGGTAAGTTACAACAATGCGGTTTAAAGAATGGTTTTTGTATATTTTCCTAAATTTTTCTTAAATAATATAACTATAACTTTAACGCGTCAGCTGTAAAAAACTTACAGTTATTCAATAAAAATTTCAAAAGTTATTGATGTTTTTTTTTTTTCGATATAAAATTCTAAATTTCGTTTTTGAAGTTTTTTTGGGTTTTACTTTAAACTTAGAGGTATATGACCATAATACAGTTATGTTAAGTTAAAAAAATCTTTTTCAAACACGATAAGTCAAAAGAAAAATTTTTTTTTTAATAAAAATAATTATATACAATGATTCGAGTAATAATGATGCCTATGGGGTAAGTTGCATCAAATTGCTTGGGGTAAGTAGAATCATAAATTAGCTGCAGGATTTGTTGATTTTACGCACTTAACTAGTTTTTTCTAAAATAATGGACGCTATTTTTATGTAACAGTGCAAACAAATATAAACGAAAACAAAAATTTTATGATGAAGATAAGTTTAAATAAATTGTAAATGTATATAATATATATAAAGCATATGTATATATATGTATATATGTTTATGTATTACATATTATGTATATATACATGTATTTTATATGTATATTATGTTTAATATACATATTACATACATGTATATATATATATATATATATATATATATATATATATATATATATATATATATATATATATATATATATATATATATATATATATATATATATGTATATGTATATATATATACATAATATACATATAGCATATATGTATATATACATAATATATAATACATAAATATATATATAAATACGTTTCATATATATTATTTACATATACAACTTATATAAGCTTTTATTTATTTATTTTTTTTTATTTTTATTTTTTTTTAAACTTATTTTTATCTCAAAATTTTGTTTTAAATTTATATATATATGATATATATATATATATATATATATATATATATATATATATATATATATATATATATATATATACATGTATACATATATGCAAAGATACATTAATCATTCATATATAAATAAATGATGATGTAGGTTAAGTTGTGTAAAATGACGTTAATGTTTTTTTATTTTATTGTTATTTGATTAAACTGTTATTTTGTGCTTAAGTAAAAATTGTAAATGAGAACTTATAAAAGAAAAACTGAAAAAGGACTTTATCCAACAGCAGTGGTAATAGAGGCAGCCATAACCAGGTCATTATCCAATGGTAGTAGAGGTAGCAAACTATGTTATTGATGGAAAAGAAATATTGATTAGAGCATCAGCAAAAAAGTATGGAATCCACTACTCTACTCTTTTTCGTTACATAAATAAAGTAAAAAAAGCTATTTATATGGGAATGCCGCTACCTATTCCTGGTTATAAAAATCACGCCAAGTTTTCAATTTAGAACAAGAAAAAGCTATTGCTTTATATATATCAACAGCTTCTGATATTTATTTTGGATTATCACCTTATGAAGCACGAAAACTTGCATTTGAATGTGCTATAAAGTATAACCTTAATTTTCCAAAATCTTGGTTAAAACTTTCAATGGCTGGTCCTGACTGAATAAGAGGGTTTTTAAATCGACATTCAGGATTGTCTATTAGAACTCCAGAAGCAACAAGTCTTGCACGAGCAACTGGTTTTAATCGTGCTAATGTAGGTGTATTTTTTCAAAAATTATCAGATGTTTTAGATAGAAATCATTTTTCTGCATCTAATATTTACAATGTTGATGAGACTGGTATCACCACTGTGCAAAAACCAAACAAGGTAATTGCTCGTAAAGGTATTAAGCAAGTTGGAGCATTAACATCTCAAGAACGGGGGACACTAGTGACAATGGTGTTAGCTATAAATGCATGTGGCAATAGTGTGCCTCCAATGTTTCTATTTCCGAGAAAGAAATTTTTTGATCACTTTATTCGTGATGGACCAAATGAATGCATTGGTGCTTCGAATGGGTCAGGGTGGATGAATGAAGAGTGCTTTGTTACTTACTTAAAACATTTTATTCGGCATGTCAAGCCCACAAAAGAAAGTCCTGTGCTATTGCTTTTAGACAACCATCAGTCTCATTTATCTGTTCAATTAATAACATTGTGTACAGATAATGGTATAGTTTTGCTTTCCTTCCCTCCTCATTGCTCACATAAGTTGCAACCTCTAGATCTGTATTCGGACCATTCAAAAAATGCGTAGCTAATGCACAATACTCATGGATGAAACAATGGCCAGGAAAAACAATGAGTATATATGATTTGCCAGGAATTGCAAAAATAGCCTTACAGCATTCTCTTACACAACAAAACATAACATCTGGTTTTAGAGTGGCAGGAATATTCCCATATGATAAGGATATATTTTCAGATGCAGATTTTGCTCCATCATTTGTTACTGATCGTCCAGAAACTCAATCTAAAGCAGGTATTGATATTAGTATATCAACTTCAGATGCAATTCCATCTCTGGCATCATTAGAATTTTCCCCAGAGAATGTAAGACCTCTGCCAAAAGCACAACCTAGGAAAGAAATACTCACTAGATCAAAGAGAAAGTATGCAGAAATTCTTACAGATACTCCAGTAAAACAGTGACTTATGGCTAAAAAAGAACTTAGTTCTAAAAAAAGAAAGTCTAATACTTCCACATCAACAATCAAAAAGAAAAACTTAAAGGTGAATTAAAATAGAATTAATGTAATTTTTTGCATTAAAAAAATTGTTTTTTAAACAAATTGTTATTGTGTTTTTATATCCTAAAAACAGAAAAAAACAGAACTTAATATCCTAAATACTCCTCTTGTCTTTTTTTAAACTTAATTGTTGTTTATTTGACCAAGAGAACTTTTTTTTTTCAAAAACAGTTTTTAGTTTACTAAACAAGTCAGGTATATGTGAAGTCTTGCATAATAAATGTATTGCAACTCAAGGAAAATACTACTTTCTTTTATTGTAATTATAAAATTTTTGTTGCCAAATAGAAATTACAGATTGACTAGTAATTTTTCTGTGAACTCTACAAGGCTTATTCTTTTAAAGTAATGTGTTGCAACTTGCCCCGTTCACTGTTGCAACTTGCCCCAACGCGGGGTAAGTTGCAACATTTTTTTTTTCATTTTTGTTTCACTATTGCGGAATAACTAAGTTTTATATTATATTTATCAATGTTGGATTAACATGTCACTAAGATCTATTTTATAACCCTGAAAAAAAAATTTCAAAAATATTAAAGTTTAAGGAGATAAATGCAGTTTTTTAAATTTTGTTGCAACTAGCCCCGGTCTCCCCTACCTTGTTCTGTTATGATCTAGATTTTGAAAATATTCTGTCAGTATCTAAAAAAATAAAAGAGGGTTAAACAAGCTGATCCAGAATTTTTAGTATTTAAGATAAATAACTTCCAGAAATGGTGCTTTCATAAAATTTTGTAATAATCATACTAATGCAAAATAAGAATGTTTTAGAAAAAATTGCAACGATTGGAGCCTGGTAACAATATTAAACCTAAAATTTGTGTGCCATGTTGGTTTTAATAAAAGAAAAAAATTTTGCTTCATAATATCTCAAACTTAAAATTAATTGACAGATTTAATATTTCATCCAAAAATCTATTCTCATTAAAAAGTTATTATTTAGAGTTTATTATTTAATTTGTTATTTAATTTAAAAAGTAATTATTTATAGTTTATTATTCCCCAATTAACTCCAAAAAATAATTTTAAAAGGTTACAATTTTTAAACGACATATTTTTTTGGAATGATATTTAAAATTTGTTGATAAATTTTGATTGTAATAAATACGAAAAGAAAAAAAAATTAAGTAATGTTTTAAGGACATTTAGCGGTGTGTTCTTAGTGTTTTAATATGATTGGGTCCCAAACACTTGGACACAATTAAAAAGAAGATTTTAGTTTTTGTTGTTGTGGTTTTTAGTGATATTTAAAATAACAAGTTAATAATTAACTGTTTCATGTTTTATTAACTAACTTTTTACAATAAATTATATATAGTCGTACGTGAGTTGTATGTAACAATAGCTTTATGAAACTATTTTGAATAATTTTTGTGACATTTGGATACCTTGTAACCATTTTTCCAGAGCTGAGTAAAAATATGATTAAAAATTCAGAGGCTTGTTTGCTCCTTTGTGGATAATTACTTGAAGGAATTTTTTAAAAATGTATTTTTTATCAAAGCATGTTTATAAAATGTTAGATGTTTTACTTTTACCAACAACTGTTTTAACTTATATTAAAATAACCATCAAAATTATTCTTTGTTGCTAAAATATTTGAAATTGGTTAGTTAAAAACCGCTTTTAGATTTAATGAGTTTTGTTTTTTATTCATTATTGTAATTTGTGTTTTGTTACGTGTTGCATTTGTAATATCGTTAGTCGCGCTTTCAAAGTTTAAATATTATTAATTAATTCACCTTTGAAACGCCATATTTTGATTAAAGTCACAGTCAAAGTAAGAGTAAAGTTTGTTTAATTTGCTTTGAAAAAAGAAAAATTTAAGTAAATTACAAAAATGAATTTTTTTCTAAAACATTCTTGTTTTGCATTAGTATGATTATTACAAAATTTTTTTGAAAGCACCATTTCTGGAAGTTATTTATCTTATTCGCTAAAATTTCTAGACTTGTTTAACCTCCTTTTACTTTTTTAGATATCGAAAAAATATTTTCAAAATCTAGGTCATAACAGAACAATGTACGGTGGTTTTGAAAATGTAATCTGTTTCTTGTGTATTCTTTTTTTCATAAGAAATGTTTCCACTAGGGTGTAGGATGTGTTCTGTAAGTTGATATGACTTGAGATATTGCTAAAATGAAAAGAAATTATTTTTTTTTTTTTTAACTGTAAAATGTTCAGAAGTTTCTAAACTTTAAATAATTGTATCTTTTGAGCGCGGAAATGTATTTTGATATAGTATTATATATATGCATTTATGGTATAGCAAGTATATATATTTTTCAGTTTATTTTACTCAAACAAGGGGTTACTGGACATTTTATTAAAGTTTTTTTGTTCTAGTTCTCAAATCACAAAATGCACCAAAGACTTCAAGACTAATATTTCAAAATTTGAACAATTTGTCATAATCATAATTGATGAATTTTAAAAACTAATTTTTTTTTAATTTTTGCACAACATTAAAATCTTTGGAGTAATTCCTCAAAAAGCATACTGGTTAGATTAAATACTAAGAGCGTTTTACTAAGATACTAAGATGCATGATTAAAGCGAGTTGCCTAATAATTGTCGCTGAATAAAAAAAATACTCCTTATTGCTTGAAAAAGTGTCTGTTAGAACAGTTCAAATCAGACTTCAAAAAGATCTAAGTTTATAAAGTCACATATCAGGACAAGAACCATAGTTTATGAACGCTATGGTTAAAAAAAGTTGTTTGCTCTTAGACATATGCATTAAACACAGAAACAATGGTTCTATGATTCTACTTATTAGTGAAAGCAATTTTTCACTGATAAGTAGAAGACGAATACAAGTGTGTTGTCCCCCTGGTTTATAACCGACCAACCAACTGTCAAACATAGTGCACATGTAATCATTTAGTTGCTTTAGTGGCAAGGGGAATAAAACTTTTTTTTTAATTGTTTCAATTCACTTTCCCAAGGCCATGAAGGCCACTACAGTCAAGGAGGCTAATAAGGTTGTGGTTACAACCCTCTCTCAACTCTATAACTCCAAAACATAAACCTTGACAAACAAGCCCGCTTCGAGGTACTTTTATGAAATTTTTTAATCAACTTTCTTTATACAAAATGGTGCCTGGTGCCATCTCAACCCAATAGAAACTCTTTGGAAGAAAATGAGGAAAAAAAGTCTGTCGTGAGTGTTGTACTATGATTGATGACAGTAATAAAAAGAGTTTAGATTCAGGACATGTCTCTGCAATACTTTTAAAAAAACTCTCTGAAAGCATGCTGAAACATATTGAAATGTTACTAACAAATATAACAATGGCAGATCACTAGATATTAAAGAAATCTTAAAAAAATTTTGTTGTTTTCCCTTGATTCCCTTTTCATCTTGATTTTGTTTAATAATTCAGATGTTCGTAAGGTTTTTGCGCTAGTTGTAATAATTTGACTTTTAATTTATTTTTTAATGGTTTTTATCAAATGATTTTAAAAAAATAAATTAAATATGATCTAAAAACAATTTCAAAAGAATATAAAAGAACATAAAAGATTTTAAGCATTTCTCTCTCATTTTTTAATAAAGATAATATTTAATAAAATTTGTCAACCAAAAATATAAAGTGTTAAAAGAAGCAATGTTTTGTTTATATCTCCTCATCAAAATTATTAGATACAACATGCAGAGTTCTACAAGGATCCATACTATAATCTTTGCTTTTTTTAATTTACATGCTTTTGTAGATTTTTCTTTATATTTTGTAGATTTTATGCTTATAGTTGCCTATATAGTTGCTTAAAGTTTAAATACAACATGTTTATCTTACAACATAGAAACCATAGCAACAAAAATTTTACAAAAGTATAATGGTGGTTTGTTTTTTCATTAACTTTTTTAAACTATCGCAGTTTTAAAATTTACCTGCAGACGACACGTTGCACTCTGTTACTTACGAAATTTTTGCACCATCTAACTGCTTTTTTGTTAAATCCATAACTTTTTAGTTTAAGACACAATCTGTTGTGAGGCACGGAATCGAAAGCTTTTTTCATATCTAGGAAAATGATATCTACTGGTAAATTATCTTCCATTGCTTGAGTTATTAGATCCATAGATTCTATAAGGTTTGTACAACAGTTTTTTTTTTAGAAAATCCGTGTTGTTCCTTAGTCAAGAGATTGTTATTTTCTAAGTGCGACATAAATGTAACTTTTAAGATACGTTCCATTATTTTACTTATAACTGAAGTAAGTGATACTGGTCGATAACTTGATGTTCCGATTTATCTCCACTTTTAAATAATGGTGTTATATTAGCATTTAACCACATCGATGGAATTATTCCAGTGTCATACGATTTATTAAAAATAAGTGATAAAGGAAGTGAGAACGCATCTGCGCAACACTTTAAAGGAAATGGGTGAACTCCATCTACTCCTGTACATTTAAATAACATACGCATAAATTGCTTTTGGTTTTTTTTTAACGTTTAAGGTGATGGTTGTTTCATATAATTTAATTTGGTTCTTAATTTCTTTTTTTACTTTATTTCTAATTGATTTGTATTCTAATACATTTGCTTTGTTTAAAAAATGATTATGTAAACATTTTCTCCAGAGGTTTCTTTTCTTTCTAATTAACTTTTTTAAGTAAGAGTTCATCCAAGGCGCTTTTTTTTTAACAACTCCCTTTGTAATTGTTGGAATAAAATATATAAGACCTTTATTGTAAATATCGACAAATTTGTTGTATGAAACATTAGCATCTAAATTTTTGAATTTAAGATGCCAGTCGTAGCTATTTAGCATATCAGAAAAGCCATTATAATTGCCGTATTTGTACAGAGTTATATTTTTTTTTACTGTTTCTGTTTTTTTTAATTATTTCTAAAGCAATACAAAAATTTTAGGATCTGATGACCGTGACTAAGTGCACCCAAATTATCAAAATGATTCAAATCAATTATTCTTTTGTTTGACTCTTAGGTCAAGAACGTTAGTGGATTTAAATTCATTAATTTGAAAAGTTAGTTTAATTACGTTTTGTGTTATAAAACAATCATTTAAACATTTTAAGAACTCTTTAGCAGAAATATCTGAATTATTAATAAGTTCGCCAATGTTTTCTTTATTCCATTTAATCGAAAAGTAGTTAAAATCTCCACATATCAATAGGCCGGAATACTTACTATCAATAGATTGTAACTTCGTTTAATTGAATTTATTATTTTTAGATTAGATTCATAGTCAATTGT